>NW_028186657.1:3152169-3179990 GCF_003343005.1 Rhea americana
GATCCCACACATGTGAATCACGTGTGAATAAATGAGATGATTGGCTCATAAAGTCATGAGAACTGCTTGAAACTCCATGTGTGAAATGTATAGGCACAAGCCTTAAATCCATGAAGCTTTTAATGGGTGAGGAAGATGGCAGCGAAGAGCCTCGGCTGTTACACGAAAGGGCCGTGTCTCTGCCCCTTGCTCTGCGCCAGCCCCGTGTCTGCAGCAGCAGCGCAGCGTGCAGCAGCAATAGCAGTAAGAGGAGCCAACAGTAAAATCCACAGCTTCCCTCTCCCGCGTGCAGAGAGCCCAAGCGATTGCATTGCTCATTTGCTCTCGTTAACGCAGCCCAGTAAATCCCGCGGTGGCCTTGGCGATGGAGGCTGAGGCAAGCCGGGCCGGGAGCCGAGCACTCGCCTGCCTTGCCGCTCTCCGCACCCAGCGCACAAAACCTGCCCGACGCGGGGGGCGCGAGCCAGACCACGCTCCTCTCCTCTAGCAGCCGAGGCTCAGGGCAAAGCGTTGGAAGACGTTTCATATCCTCCCCCTACAGGCATAACAAAACCTTCCCGTTACTGTATATTGTTGACTTGAGCTTATTATGCAGTTAAAAGACTTTCAGAAAGATAAGTGAAGGCTAATGAGGAGTGGCGGGACGCTAGCAGGGCGTAAGGTCCATATCCRACATTTCTAGACAGAGCCAAGCACAGCCTTTGGGGTTTCCCAGGCAGATGGATAGAGTCCTCAGATTACATTTCATGCATCTAACTGACTTGTGTCCATCCTGTTTTTTAATCTAACAGTTTATCTATTTATTCCCCACATAGTTTTATCCAGAGAAATCCCTATAAAAGAAACAGTAGATATATTAGTGGGTTTGAACTAAAACTCCAGAGACGAACACTCCTGCTTTGCTAAATATTTGGATATTACCCCATTGCAGGAGGTGCTAGGTAGCTGTGCTTCGTGGCTGTTGAGCTAGGATCACCCCTGCCCCGTCTGCACTGCCAGACAGCAAGAAACCCCGGGAAATGTGCTGCACCAAGCAGCTACCAGGGAGGGCAGAGTCTGCTGTGTCCCCCCCACCCCACCCTTCTCCTAATTTTTTGGCAAGCTATGCAAAGTGCTGGAAGCTTAAAAGGGATGGCTCAGGTTGCCTGAGAGTAATGACAGGATGGGTCCTAGAAGTCAGGGCAGATGCATGTGAGTCTTGTTTCCCYTGAGGTTTTTACAAGGCAGTGGAAGAAAGGAAGGGGTTTTCCAAACTAGGATGGCAAGTTGGGCCTGCGTGCAGGGCAGCCCAACAGCTTCTGTGCCAAGGGACCTTCATCAAAGCCACGGGGATCCCCTGCTGCTCTTCACCACTGGCAAGAATTGGACTTCTGTTAAAAAATTGATAAAATCAGGGGAGGTCAAGAGGGAGGTGTCAAACCCTGCTACTGCTTTGCTCTGCCTTTGTGGTGAATTGGCTGGTTCTCAAACCAAATGTGTCTGTTCCTGCTGGAGCCTTATCCCCATGGTGGCCGTGCACAGGTTTGCACCCATGCCCTGGCAGTCCCACGGCAGCGCACAGTGTCAACACCAGCCAGCAGCACAACATCCTTCATTGCTGAGCTTCAAACCTTCCCCGGAGAAAGGCTGCCCAGCCTGTGCTGGGAAAGCTCCCCAATTTCTGCAGCACCCTGYGGCCACCACTTGCTCCTGGGACAGCTCATCTTCTCAGCAGCCCCTAGAAACTGTGACAACTCGAGGTGACATCACCCCATGCTACAGATGGACTCCAGCTTTGTGGCGATCAAGCAGGCTGCCCCACCAGGAAGCTGGGGCAATTTATCCTTACCGCCTTTCAGCTGAGGRGGATAAATAACTGTGAACAGGATGATGGATATGGTGCCACCATTTGGGAGGAACAGACGGGAAGGTGCYTGGTTGCTGTGGCAACAAGGCCATGGCTTTCAGAAAGATGGGTTTTTCTTTCTCTTTTCACTTGCCAATCTTTCCCCCCATGTCAGCACTGTGCCTCTGCGGGAGACGAGCAGTGACATTTTATGCTCCCACTAACAAGCTGGTTCAATGACGGGCAGCTCTGCGGGAGAGCGGTTGGTGTCACCAAGCCCAAGCAAGGAGCAGGAGAGGTTCAGGAATGGGCCTGCCGGCCTCCCAGGCAGTTAGCACAGATTTAGGATTATATTTGTATTATTTTGAGTGTTACTAAGCCAGGAGCCTGCACTGGAAGAGCAGGGAAAGCCTCGGCTGGGCATGCATCACTTCCTAGCCTTCCTAGGAGCATCTGGTCCTTTGGCCACTGGGAGAGGAAAGGAAGCAAAAAGGAAAAGAAAAGAAAAGACAAGACAAGCAAAAAAATCAAGCAGCACCACAGGAGCTATTTCATTTCTCAGCCTGGCTCATGATAACAAAATTTGTCATTAGCTGTGTCCCTGTGTTTTTGTGTTTTCTTAGCACCTACTGAAGCTGCCTGTTTCCACTACAGAGGCGCTCTGGGGGACAAATTATTACAGTGGCAGGAGTGAAATATAGCCTGTCCCCTCCCTCCCAGCAGRTTTTCCCACTGCTATGCCATGCTGAACAGATGTTTTCCTTGGCCTTCCTGACTGCTTGAAGAGTCAACTTTCAGTTCACCTGAATTGTCGCATTAATAAYAATAATGATGATGATAATAAGGCCACTGCAAATCAAACGCAAGACAACTACAACATCTTGAAGATTAATAGTTTGAAATACTGGTGCAGGCAGATCTCCTTGCCGTTACAGATGGCTGAGAAAATCACCTATTGCAATGTGACTCTCCAAGCCAGGGGCAGAAATACCAAAGTATCATGGCCAGCAAAAGCCCAAAGCCAGATATTCCCATGAGCAACAYAACCCAGGGAGCCAAGTTTCCCAGGAATCTGTGGCTGCAAGTCAAACATCCATGTGGAGTCTCTGATGCCTAGTAAGGATTGAGCCAGTTTCTTTCACAGAGAGCACTAATATGATTTCTTTTCCATGTCACCCTTTTTCACAAAGGTCCCTGATGACTTGAAGATCTCCATCATTCTGTCATATCAAGTTGATTGTATGGGCTGAAAATTAACAGTAAGACACTGACAAATAGGTGGTTCCACCTCCTTCCCTGTCCCCATCCTTCCTCCAAACACAGAGCACATGCTCATCAGCCACTYTTCATTAAGGAGCTAGGCTAAAAGCATCAGATTAGGATGTCAAGGAGGGTAGCCCATTCTTACCATCTTTGTMTCTCCCTCAAGCTGGTACAACCCCTTCAGACTCTGAATCTGAAGAGGCAAGGTACACGACGTGTTATAACCCGGTTTTCTGAGAGTAATTGCTTTGCTTTACTAAATCTTTGCTAAAAACCTCTTTAAAAGTTTCAGCTAGTTCTTAAAAGTGACTCYCAGTAATCTGTAGAGAAGAGATGTCTGAACAAAGGTACAATCAAGACTAGGAGAAAAATRCATGAAGGCAGATTATAAAAGACCAGATAAATAATCCTTCAGATAGGTAAGAGGATATTTGCAGAAGCCTCTCATTACAGAGAGCACATCAGACACATCGACAAGATTACAGACTGACCGGCATGCAAAGATTATCCAAAGGAAAGCCAAACCTGTCCACCAGCGGAGACCATCACACTTCCATGGGAGTAACACACGTGGTGACATCAGTGAATCTCTTAGCAGAGACGCCAGTCAACAAAGCATGGAAAGGGAAATCACTTACACTGGTTTTTCCAGTGACCAAAACTCTGCAGGGGTGACCTCTAACCAAAATGCTGCATTTTTCAGCAACAGAATCAGAATGGAAGGTTTCTCCCCCAGGCACTGGAGACCACAGCGAGTGCTCCAGCTGGGCAGAAAGCTGTGCCACTTTGTATGGGCAGTGGGGTCAGCTGAAGGGRAAGTAATAAAAACCATTTTTCTAGCRTTTCTAAATGGAGCCCTCTATTTTYCCTYCATAAAAAAGAAAAAAAAATCCCACAAGGTTAAGTCGTCTTCAGTTATGGAGTTATTTTAGTTTTGAAAACTGAAATGTTTTCTTACTTTGAGGGTTAATTTTTTTGCCAGTSAATCCTATTACTCCAAAAGACAGAATCCTTTTGCAAAATATACTTGCCTGAAAGCCAGTGCTGGTGCCTGCTAGTGTACTGCCAGATGGATGGCTCTTGAACTGAAGCCCTCYGTGCTCATGTTGCTTTCAGTTTTGGACCTTCTTGTATTATTTTGACATCACTCCACTCTATCTTTCTGCTTCCTGAAGCCTTGCCCTTCCCCAAAAGTGTGGGTTGCTTGTTGTAAAACTTGCCAAGGAAAATGAGTGAATCAGCTGTCCTAGAATGGCAGGAAACGGGCTGTGCCACCAACCAATCTGCGTGTCCATCAAGTAGCAGGGATCATGAAGAACCACACAGAGGCTTTGTTCCTAGATGCACACTCTTTGAGAGGGCATAAATATTAGTCTTCAATTGTGTGGCTGCTCTCAAATGATCCTCACGCAATTTTCTTTTCCTTGCCTGGGGGCTGAGGACAAGCCCAGGGACTGGGACTGACAACACTGGTCAAACCCTAGTCTCTCCAATAGCTTTGCACCAGCCTGCTGTGCCTGCCCTGGAGAACCTGTGCTCAGCAAATAGATGCTGAGTCAATATTGCAGAGCAGTAACAAGGATGGAGCAAGGAGCCCCATCTGGGTCCACTGCAAAGGGAAAGCATGACCTAGAAATAAGAGCCAGGAGCTGAGACAAGTTTTGGGGTTCTGCCACTGCCCAAAGGAATCCTAATGCCCCAGCCTCTGCCTGGTCAGCACGGAATAGTGGCGAGAGCTGCACACTCGGGCATCAGAGTTGTATGTGGGGACTCAGTTTCCCTGATGGTGAAATGAGTCATTCTAAGACTTGGCTCTTCCCCAGAGAGCCATGAGGATTCATTAGGCAATTGTAAAATCAGAACGTAGGTGCGAACTGTGAGTAGCTGCCCATTAATAACCCTATTTATTGAGAACCAAATAATTAACTTAGACATGCATCAGCAAGTCTTGATTACACATGTAATAACTACCTTGTTACATAGAAATCAAATGAGTTTCTGAGGACAGCTCATCTCGGGTATCACCTCAACCTCAATATTGGAGAAGGGAAAAAAAAAAGGAAAAGCAGCCATTTTGATGTGTTGCTGAGCAACAGAATTTGCGGGGGAAATAATCTAGGAATGAGGGAATGAACATTTCCAAGAGAATGGGTTATTTCAGGCGAGACATCAGGGACAAGCAAATGTCACAGAGGCAGAGAATTTTTTTTTCTCCTTTAATCAATAATTTAAACTAGACATTTTGGGTAAATAAGCATTTAAGTTTGATGATTGAAAAACAGAGATCCCAAACCTTTACAAAGAGTCACATTGCTGAAGAAATGTTTRTTTGTTTGTGTGAGGGAAACATTAGATTTATTAGACACTGAATTAAAAATTGAAAATGCTCTTAGAAATGTCACATATTATAGAGGGAGATGATATAATGCCAACTTTGCTATATTGTGCACTGTCTTTTTCAGAGCAATCTCATATTAATTTTGTTGTTCTCCTCCCCACATGCCCTCCCTCTCCTCCCTTCTCCTTTTTCTTCTAGGACAAGACGAGCGCTCTGAGTCTCAGCAATGTGGCAGGGGTTTTCTATATCCTCATCGGTGGGCTCGGACTAGCCATGCTGGTTGCCTTAATCGAGTTTTGTTACAAGTCCAGAAGTGAATCAAAGCGGATGAAGGTGGCAACCCATTCCCAGGCCCTTCACACCTTTCTGATACCAGCCCAGCTCCAAAGCTGCCTTCAGAGATGGATGCAGCCCAGACCATGGCTRGAAAGCCGAAATCTAGGCATAATAAAGTGACCRTATCACTTGACTTGTTAGAAMGGAATAGGAGCATCAGAGGAAGCTRAAAGAGGGTCAAGTGTGCCAAAGTTGTTAGCAGATGCAAAATCAGATGTGTGGCATAATTCTTGTTCAAAATCCAGATACAGATCAAACTCATAGCACAATGGTAGCAGGAAAACATTGCTATTCCTTAAAATTAAGAAAGCAGACCATGGCAATCTGTATGTGCAGCATGGCTGAAGTCTGTTGGGGCTGATGTGATACAGYGACTACTACAATAAAAATATCCAAAAAAGTCCAAGCAGTTAACAGCACGATAAAACTGGGCTAGTGCAGTAATGAATCAGATCATGTCTCACCCGTTGCTGACACCCTGCTGGCACCATTACACATAGGCCACACTGCTAGATGCACAGAGCATTTACCAGATTTCTAGCCTTTAGCCCCAGATAAAGAGTTTTTGCAAGTAAATGCCCTGGAATGGGRCCCCTGGTGTTGCGGGTCTCCAATTTAAGAATATGGATCTTGCTTGCAGTGGGTCTTTTCATCACTCTGACATGGTCTTGCAGAATGTAGTCCTTATGATCCAAGAGTTTTGTTTCAGCCCTGAATTCTGATGTGCCTAAATTTTGGAGTGCCATGGCAAGATCAGGCTGGATTAGCTTTGGGAGCTGTGGGGATACATATTTAAAGAAGCATCTGTGCAATGAGTTCATCTTGACTCAGCTAACTGGCAGTGGCAATGGCTGCTAAGGCATTACTATTCTGTATAAAGGTGCAAAAGGATTTGTGTAAGAGTAATACATCCCTTTTCTTCCTCCCCTTGACCTCTCCTGTGAGCATGGAAGTCAATGTAAGCATGCAGAATATGAAGTGAGTTTCCTAAAATTCAGTGAGACTTTTCACTTTCCTGGGCCCTGAAACATACTCAAGATCAAAAGGAAAAAACACAATCATTTATTTAGTTTTTATGTCACTATTTCACAACACGCTTGATGTTTTATCATCAATAATAACATTCCCWATTCACTGAAAATGGGCAATAGTGCATTTCCCATTGAGGTTCAGAAAATTCTACAGGCAATGAAAGGTACATTGAGCACAAGGGTAAGATAATGTGTGCAATTAATGTCCCTGAATATAAAAAATTAAATTATAAATGTCTACAGTGTAAAGCTAGATATGTCACAAATACACTGAGCAGGAGTGTTGGCATGCAATAGTTCCACAGTTCTAGTCCTAAGCAGATGCTGCCTGGTGTTAGTTTCCTATGTTGCTCCAAATGACCTGCTAATTCATGGAAATGTTAGTTTGCACTGCTCTTGCCCCATTATAACCAACCACTGCAAGGAAGGACYATTTCTCCCAGTGTTAGCATCTGGCCTAAGCTGGTCCCCTTGGCTGATGCCTATCGTCGGTTGGCTGCTCCCTGAAACCATTTAGCAGAGCCCAGGCAAGAGCCCAGAAAGACAGGCGAAATCCCCCTCTGAAAGGTTTGATATCAAGCAGCCATTTCAGCACCTTGGATCTGCTCAGCCAGGAGGGACCCATGGCTGCCCTGGGCATGGCAATCCAGTGAGTGAGTCTTTCTGACTGGCTCTTCTGCATTATCTTTGGATAATTCTTCATAAGGACATCCCATTCTAGAGAGGATGACAGTGCCTCTCTTTAAGGTAGCTTAAAAGCAAAAGCAAACAGACCAAAAGGATTTGATCTGTTAGCTGAATTCTTCTAAACAAGTGTTTTTCATAGATTTCCAAGAGTGAGCAAAACTTTTGGACAGTATCTGGAACAGGAAGATGAGATTTGGGTTCCTAAATTAGGTTTGCATTTCCTGGTTACCTCATTCATCACCGCAGACAAAAACATAGGCACATGCTCAACTTTTCCTGTGAGGAAAGTTAAACATACTCTCGCAGTGAGTCAGAGTCCACCATACATAATGGTACTGGAGCAGCAATTGCGTATCTATGGGGGAAGTGAATATACTACCTCTGATCTGATCCAGTGTGGCTATTCTTATGTTTCTGGAGGTTTGAGTTGTTTCTGCATACCGCATGTATGCTTTATATCCCAAAATACAGCTGAAACATTTAATTTTGAATCTAGAAGGGATGCAAATTAACAGAGCAGATGCAGCAAGCAGGACTGCAATTGGAGGCAGAAAGAGAGAGAGAATAGTTACAGAGACAGCATCGCTTTGTATTGCATTTTTTCCAACATTGCTAAGGACAGGGGGAAACCCCCCCGTCCTTCCTAAAAAGGGTTTTTGTTTAATCCCACAGCAATCAATCAATGAAGCCATACGGACATCAACCCTTCCCAGGCCGGCTGCAGCAGGAGGCAGCGGAGAGAACGGACGTGTGGTCAGCCATGACTTCCACAAATCCATGCAGACGATTCCGTGCATGAGCCACAGCACCGGCATGTCTTTGGGAGCAACGGGATTATAATTGGTCTTTGACCATTGCCTGGGTGAGAGCAGGGGCAGCCCAACTCCACCCCCTCCAGAGCCAAAAGCAAACCCAACACCAACAAGACAAATGACGGTGACAGAAGGAACAATTGGATGGATCTTCTTGAGGAAATCAAATCTATTTCCCTTTTTATTTTGCAGATAGATCCACTGGCAGGAGAACAGCAACAGGTCAGGTCTGTACTGCAATAAGGAGAATGTAATGGGATTTAACAGACTCATGAACCGTCCCTGATCAAAGAACCACTGGAACACTAATGAGGACTATGCCATTTTGTTTTAACTTGGTTGTTAATAAGTCTTAGTGTGTGCAATATATATATTTTTTCTTACTAATTCCTGTGGTGTCAGGGTAACATCAGCCCTTTCCCCCTTCCCTGCTCAGCCCTTTAATCTGGTTTAGTTTGGGATGCAAACCATAATGTCCAAGCTACTAACAGCAAAAAGAAAATCCGATAAATGGCAAGCTGAACCCCCTGCAGGGCATCAGCATTGACCCCTTTTGTCCATCATGATTCTGCCTTCGGTTTTTCTGTTAACTCGAGTGCAGAATTACTGCARCAAGGCACAGCTGTGAATAGCTCTCCCTGGAAAAGGAAGGACTTGATGCAAAAAAGAACCTGAACAGAAACACRAGGCTGTTTTACAGGGGCTAAGTCAAGAGTGAGTTTGGAAATCCAGGTAACAAGAGGACAGAGTGATAATTCTTCCAGAGATGATGAGTGGCAGTTCAAGAGAAGGATCATGTGCCTGGAGTGGGGAACTTCATCACTGCAGACTAGAGCAGATGGTTGGTCTAAGATCATTACAGGCTACTGTTTATGGAAAAGAGAAGGTAAATGCAGCATAGCCCTCATGAGCAACTCTCCTGCCTAGTCACTGGGAGCCAATAAGCAATTGTGAACCATTTCTTCATTGCTTAGCTTTGCGTGTGCTCCCTTTTTGGTTGTCACATGAGGGACCCACCTCAAGCCAGGAACAGATCATCTCAAGAGCATCCAGTTCTAGATGGCTGCCTATTAACCAGTAAAATATGCTAGAAGTCATGGGGCTGCAATGGGAATATCCCTGTCTTTTTGTTCTGAAATCCGTTTACGACATTTTTCTATTTAAAAGGGACATTTTGTAGATAGTTGGCCAAGACAGTTTCCTGGAAGGAGCTACGAGAAAATCCTATGAGAATTTCATTCAAGCGTCCATGACATTTGATAGCATTGGGGCTGATCAGGCTCAGCTCCCCAGTGAAGATGTGGCCTGTACTTTGGGTACGAAGTCAAAAGCAGCTGATTCCTGCTCATGTGTCTGTAGGGAGGGGAAAGCATTCACAAGCCAGGAAAGCAGGTTGTTGATCCCAAATTCAGCATTGCAGAAACCTGCATGGCTGGACAGGCAGCTAGGAGTCCAGATGCAGGCATGGAGATCAAAGGGGCAAGGATGGTTTTCTGGTATTGCACAAGAGATTCATTCTGTGACTCATTGGCATGGACAGACGAATGTTTCTCACCCCAGTGGGCTTGAAGCACCTCCCAGCAGTGAAGGATTCCCAGGGGAGCACCYGAAGTCAGAAGATCTGCAGGGCAGGGCGTGCGGCTGACCCACTCACCCTTGACCCATCTCACAGATCCATTGCCGATGGCAGATAAAGTTCAAAGCATCTCACAGGATCCAGCAAGGATCTGTCTGGGGACAGAGCTGCTATTTGGAGGGTTCTGAGCTGCTTTTTTCTTTTTTTTTTTTTTTTTTTTTTTTCCATTTTTCTTTTTTTCCTGTAACAAGAAGGTGCAACTTAGCAAGTGAGGAGCTGGAAAAGGAGGCAGGTGAAGAGGAAGTCATGCAGGCAAATGACTGGCACGAGCTGATGAGGAGAATCTGTCTATGCAGCTGTCCATAAGTGTGGCTAGAAGCTGCCTGAATACCAGTTATCCGTTAGTGTACAAATGTCTGCACAGAGCAATATGCTTACCACCTTTAACACCAGCCTAGTTTGAAGTGTCTGTTCTATTTATCCACTCATCCTATGACCACTTTTTGGAGACTGGCAAGTCAGAGTCAAGGTCTTAATCTCAGGCACAGCATGTCTTGTGCCAATATGTTTTCCTCCCCCCRTCACTGGAAACCTTTGTGATCTCTATCTGTCATCTCCCAACACTGTCATCATCCCTTCCAAAAAGCTCTTCAGGTCACTTTTTGTTGGTTATCATTATTTTTAATCTGTTCTTTTCTTATTTTTGACTTCAGTTCTATGTAAGTGCTAGCCTGCCRGAGGCATCCCAAAAGCTAGCCTGCTTCTGCGCCCAGCCCCCCGGCTACGTCTCCTGCCCCAGCCTTCGCCGCGGCTCGGCCCTGGCCGCAGCCCCGCACTGCCAGGGGCTGCACTGGGAGAAGGATGCCAAGACCCGCCCGGCCGCAGCGCCCGGCTGCCTCCAAAGACACTAGTGCCTTTGTGGCAGGTCCCGGGGAGCCCTGCCGGCAGCCGCACGTGGGAAACAGTGCGTCTGTGATAGGACTGGCCACCTGCGACGACGTGGAGATATGAGGAGCAGTCTTCAAAGGCTTTTGATTCATGGAGGGGTTAAAAAAGAAAAAAAAAAGAGGAATAGGACAAAAGCGTGGAAAATGTTAACTTGTAATATGTATTTTTACTACACTTTTCTTAAAAATAGAGTAATGGTAAAACTCTTAAAGACATTTTTTCTCAACAGGAATCCATATTTAACAGTTTTGGCTTTCATTAAATTTTGCTCTTTGGTACCTGGATCTTTTATTTAACAGCTATATTTGTTTTAACTCTCTTTTTTATTTTCTTTTTCTTTTTTTTTTTTTTTGGCAGTACTGCAAAGGATTTTGCTTGATCAAATTCAGCAATACTTTTCTTTTCACATTCTCTTTTTTTCAAGCAACATTTTTATTGGTATTTATTATTTACACAAAAATGAAAATACGAGTTGGAATTTCAGCACCAACGATCCATGAACCATTTTTCATACCTGTCCATGCCGTTTTGTGCCAGTGCTGGATGTGTGGAAATGAAAATGATGTTACCCCTCAGGCAATATTAGCCAACCTGAATCAAACGAGATTTCCTTGATTATTGCTGTGTCTGAGTTGTGAACAGCAGCCAAATAAACTGCTTCAGGTTGAAATTGGGAATCTATCTAGTATTTACCCAAGAGTCAGGAAACAAAACATTCACTGGGTTCGAAGTTAAGGATTTTCCTTCTTGTTTGGAGTTTTGTGAGATTAGTTTTCAAGAAGGGCTATCTGAGGATTTTAGCTTGTTTTTACAAAGAGAGAAGATGTAGTCAGCTCAGCGATAACTGAGAACCAGCACTGGTCCAAAAATCCTCTCCCGTTTTGGCTTTCCGAGGGGCTGCCATGCTGTTTCAGCGGCTGGGGCATTTAAGATATTCCTAACTCATTTTTCACATGGTTAAACTGCTAAATTCCTCATCAAAAAGTCTGCTAAGTGGAAAGGAAAGTAGGATTTAAAGAGATTGGACATTTATGCAGATGCTGACAGCTGCTGGGGTTAACTGCAATCATTAATGTCTCGCTCATGTGTAGCGCCTGGTGTCACAGATCTGGAAGGACTTCCCTTCCCCATGTCATCCCCCCCATTTTACAGCCAGGGAGACAGAGACACTGAAGTGCCTCGGATCAGGCATCTCGGCTCTTCCTGCAGAGCAGTGGTTATAGATCCAGGTCTCCAATGTTCAGGAAGATTTTTTACCCGCTGGTAAGTTTTAAAGATAGGGTCAGCAAGGGGCAGAATTAATTCATTTTGAAAGGGGCTGCAAGCCCTCAGCTGTGAAGCACAAGAGACTCCCAGCACATGAGGCCTGAAGGTAAGATTTTTGAGGATAGAAGATGTTGTATCCGTCCATTCTGGTCTTCCACACCTGCCTTAGGCARCCAGTGCTGCACTGTAGGCTTGGATCCTGTCTGAAAACACTGTGAGCCACCGTTCAGTCTTGCCTCCCAGTGCGGTTGCAGAGATGCACAAGAAATGTTCCTTTATGCCTTGATAAAAGCAGGACAAAATCCCCTCATAGTGGTAAAAACAATGTAGAAAGCTTGTAGGAAACAGGACCACATTCTCCAGCAAGGCTCAAAAGCCATATGCAGCGGTTGAGGAAGCTGAAAGCATCGAGCCCTGCAACGCAGCAGGTGAGGAGCAGATGCACAGCCCAGTTTGTCCTGTGATCTGAGGACCATAACCCCAGCACGAGGGCACAGGCTGATTTGGCTGGACTTGTTTGCCTGAACCCCTCTCTGCCAGCAAATGCGAGGAAAATTTACTTGTCTGAGCTCAGTGCAGGGATGAGGCAGGGCTGTGAGCACACACAACAGTGTTTGCAGTGATCCAGGGGATGTCACCAGCCCCTTCAGCTCCAGCACCTAAGTCCTTGGAAAGGTCTGTGAGTCTTGGGGATGTCTGCACTGTGAACGCAGGCTCCTACTGGGCTTTTAATGAAAGGCACAGTCACTCACTTCTCACACTGCCCAGGAGACTACCTTTGTGCRTGTTAGCAACTAACATGTTGTTCCACCACAGAGACGCATGTCAGAGCCTAGATGACCCAGCCTGGTGACGTGTGGTGCCCTGGGACTCCTCTCTGCCCACGGACTTAGGAGAAGCCGCTCATGGTTCTGGGCTTTGCTAGTGAGGTTGCTCTGGAGCAGCCTGGTGCACTCTGGGGAGTGTGGAGGAGACACAAGTCTTCAGAGCCAGGTGGCCCAGTTACTTACTGTTCCAGTAGATGTTGGCCACCTCAAACACAGACTGCCTTAGTGTCTCCATGTTGCTCACAGACACAAATCAATTGGGCAGCACTATCACTGCTCTGGGGTCTGGCAGCCCACCACATCTCTTGTGCCTGCTCAAACAACAGCARGGACCTAAGAATGTCACAGTGCCACACGCAGTGGCCCATCTGCCCATGGCCAGGCAGTGCTGTCAAGGACAAAACCAACACACAGACCCCGGCTCAGGAGGTGCCAGGCAGAGCTGCTTGGGCTACAYAGAAACTATCATCATGTCACCTTAGCTTCGTTGCAGAGATGAAGCTAGCTTCTTCYGCAGAGCCACTCTGCTCCTTTCCAGACACGTAGTCCCAATGGCCTGAGTGCAYGTGAGGGGTGAAGTTAGTGTGCTCACAGCTGGAAAAGTATGCACATGGTGGCTGCCTCACCCCAAATAGCTCCATGTCAGTTTATAGCTTTAGCCAGCAGATTAACCTCCCYTTCCCCTGGGATGGCAGCAAAGCTGGGACTGCAGCTCTGCACGGGGGACAAGGGATCCCGTGACCCCTTACACTGCTGTTGGCCAGCAGGGAGTCTGTCTGCAGTGTGGTGCTCAGGACTGTGCTGTGCTGCAGGGCCCCGGCTGTACCCCGGGTCACTGGAAAGGGGGTGGCAGAAGTGAGGAGCGTTG
The DNA here is from genome assembly GCF_003343005.1 of Rhea americana. Classification (NCBI taxonomy): domain Eukaryota; kingdom Metazoa; phylum Chordata; class Aves; order Rheiformes; family Rheidae; genus Rhea; species Rhea americana. The sequence goes on from NW_028186657.1 coordinate 3,165,947, forward strand.
CATTACAGAAAAAGATTTACAGATCTGATGAAAAGCGATGCACTTTCAGCAGTCATCAGGGGGAAGGCGGCATGGATCTGTTCAGGGCACTCGGGCACAAGCGCTGTTCTAGCAACAGCTTCTTATAGCACATTTGCCTCTCTCCAGGGTAAGAGTAGAGCTAGTATTCATCAGCTAGGAAGAGTGAGATGCAGATACCATGTGAAACTTGGGTGATAAGGTTAAGTGACATAATAGCATGTTACTCAAAGGCCTAATGCCAAGGCTTGTTTCCTCAGCAACAGGACCGTACTTGAAAGGAAAGAGAAAAAATTAGAAGAAAAGCAAATATAATCATGTTCCTCRGTATAATCAGGACAGATTTACAGGAGTCACAATGGGGCAGCAGAGCCCTTTTCCTGGGAGGACACATCTTGCATGCCGAGCGAAGAGGAGCGCGCTTGGCCAGCACTGCCCCAGGGCCCAGAGGCAGCGCCCAGCAGGAGCGCCCAGCACCGCAGCAGCTTAYGGCAGACGGTAGATTGTGTGTTGGGCATCTTGGTGAGGGAAGGGGATGCAACAGGGGGCCACAGTCTTGCAGAGCACCGAGGCACCTGGCTGTGCCCTTAGGCTGACGTTAGGCTGGTGCACGCTTGCCCTGAGGCGGCATCGCTGCCYGGGGCTGGAGGGCAGGGCTGGCTGCGGGAAGGAGAGAGAGGCTGGGCTGCTCCTCAACCTCCTCTGAGCAGGTCACCGGGGGAGCCCACCCGCCGGCATGTGCAAGAGGAGAACCCTCTCTGGAGCAGTAAAATGCAGTAATTCTCCCCTCTGAAGGGGATAYTGAGAAGCTTAATTAGCTAATGTTTGCACATCTCTCTCATGCACTAATTATATGGTATATGCACGCGCGCACACACACGCACACCTGCGCGCGCACACACACACACACATTCCTGCAGTTATTAACAGGAGCCTTTGATGGCCTAGAYCAGCTGTCAAGGTACCTTTTGATTCCTAAGGATCAATATGGTATAATGTAACAGCCACAAAGTATGTTCATTACTCTGCTGGGATGGTTTAACATGTTCTCCGGATCCCTTTGGCAGTAATTCCTCCTCTGTTGTAGCTGGCATCAGAATTAATGGCATGTCGTGTTCTATAAGTCCTGACTTTTTAGATGAAAGGTACACCGTGTTGTTCGTATCAGTATTACAGCGTAATAAATCAATGCTTTCCTGTTGGAAGGATTTCAGACAATTTCACAACTTGCTCTCAGGAAGTCAAAAGACAACCTGTCTGCCAGGCCACGGGCCGATGAAAAACTGTTCCATAGAAAGAGAAGGAGGAGGAAGAGGGGAAAAAAAAAAAAAAAGCTTTCATTACACTATTGATACCTGCTACATATAGGACTCTGATGTCAACATAGCATCTGTTGAATAGCTCCTACTTACCCCACGGACAACACTGAAGGCTAGAACTGGGTCCTTCATTCTAGTACTAAACCAGAAGTTTTTTGAAATACAGTATTTTATTTGGGGAAAATGCTAAGAGCCTCTCTCTTACCTGTCTCACCATCTCAAGGCTTCATGAGGCCCTGCAGCACAAGGTGGTRCATAGCTCAAGGGATTAAATTCCCAAGGCCAAGGCAGTTGTAGACTAGCTGACGGTAGCCGGGAGAAGGGGACCCAACACAATTTCACTTGATCAAACACTAGACAAGAGTTGAGCTTCTGTTCTGGTTGCTGAGTCCTAGCACAAATGGCTTCCCATTGGCAGAAAAAYAGCAGCAAAGGGGAATAGGAGGAAAGAGAGGTGCTCCAGGACACAGAGACCCCGTAAACCACCCAAAAGCTGCCCGAGACTAACTATCCCAGCTTCTTTGGCAGCTGCTGCCCAGAGCTTCCAGTGCAGTTACTTATGTCTTTACAAAGTAAAACTTAAATTCCCCTGGTCCCAGGAGCACATGCATAGGACGGGAAGAGGCTGAACTTGAAAGGGGAGCCGTTTTGCTGCCTCAGATCAGCTCAAACTGTATGACAGGCTTTCCCCACTTCAAAACCAATGTTGTTAACCTTGAAATCTGCATTATTAATATTTCAACATGAGTCCCATCAGGAGCTGCCGAAAGAGCTCTCCTGGACTCGTGACAGCTCGTCCTGTTTGATTCTAATCATATATGAATGCATGAGTTAAGAAGACATCATTAAAAGTACATTAAGTTTAATTATGCCAGCAGCCGCAGACAGTGGGAGCATCGGCTTAATGCAGAATGCATAATTAGATCAGACCTAATCCATTAGATTCGTATTTGTTAAAGAAAATGTTCCTCATCTATAAGTGTCACTGCAAAGCAGCAATCAGGAGGAATGGCAGCGTTTTGGGGGGCTACTGACCTCCCCCCCCCCTTTCCTCTCCCCATTGCCTCAGACCCTGCTGTGCACCGCTGAGCTCTTGCTCAGCTCATTGCATGATGCATTTAATGAAAGTGCACACAAAAGCACAGCGAGAAGCCCCAGCGCTCTGCCAGGAAGCCCTGGGGAGGTGCTGGGGTGGTTTAAGCTGTTCCTGGGCCCCGTTTCCTCTATGAAGAGCTCCCACTGCTGCAGGTCTGCGGTCGCAGGTGAGCACCCACTCCTGGGTGGGCGGTTTCCCAGCCGGGCAGGACCAGTCCAGCCACGMTCAGTGGTGGGCATGGTGGGTTGCAGCCTGCTGCTGCCCTTTCTCAGGCTCCAGCCACAGAAAATTTGCTATTTTCACCCCTCAGCCTGTTGTGGGCTCAGTAAAAGCTGCCAAGGATGGTGCCAGCAGCACTCGTCCACTCGCCCGGGGCTCGATGTGCCTGCTTCCCTGCTTCATCCCTGCTTCCCGCAGCTCCGCTGCGCCCGGCGAGCCACTGCAGCCACGCGATTGCCATCGCGATCGCTCGGGAGCAATTTCCACCCGCATCTCCCRGTGCAGCTCCCGCGGCAGCCAGGAGCCTCCCCGGCCGGCAGCACCGCTGCTGCTGCCTTCGAAGGGCGTCTCCCGGCTCGCGGGGTCCCCAGTCCTGCCCGGGGGCGATCTCGGCTGAGACCCCCTCCCTGGCCAGAGCCAAGCCAGGCCGGAGGAGGGAAGAAGCCGAGGCCGTAACAGAGCGGACGGCCGACGGCTGCAGGCTGAGCCCAGCGCCGTCGCRGTTCAGGAGCGGACTGCGAGCACGGCACTCGCGGGCACTAGCCGTGGCCAGCTCCAAAGGCGCTGTAGTTACTCGTTAGGCCGTAACAGAGGTTTCTAGGAAGTTTTCTGAATAAATCAGCTGCTAACTTGGGGTTGTTTTAGTTCTTTTGATTGAAAGAGAGAAAGAAAATCCCATTTTATCCGTACTACATTTCGTCCTTGCCCCAGTTCCCATTCAGCCAGCTCATGCCACGAACCTCCCCGGCCACCTCCGCCTGGGCTCCATCCTGGTCCTCGTCCCCGTCCCAGAGGAGCCGCAGCCGGGGCAGCCGGTGAGGGCCACCCCGAGGTGGGYGCACAGGTGAGCTGGGCTGCGCCGGGCCAACAGGTGCCAGCACCCCGGGGTCCCTCCTGCCTCCTGCGACCCTGCGGGCTCATCCTCGCTGAACGGGTGGAGCAGCTCCGGGTTCTCCAACTTTTAGGGGCTTTATTTGACAAACAGCAGCATCAGCATTTCTATTTTCAGCTGAATAAACGAGGGAGAAGCCTGCTCAAAGGCTCTTGTGGCTTTCTTTCCCTTTTGTGTGCAGCGATGTTTCCATTCGCTGGGACCGGGAGTCCCGCTTCGGCTGAAAAGCAGGAAGGGACGCGGCCCGCTTGCTTTCTCCTAAGAAGTGGTTGATTTTTAGTGACTTGTACTATTAGCTGCCAATGTATTTTTGACTGCAGGGTRGAATAATTGGATATTGGGAGAGACATTTGAAAACAATACAATAACATAAGGCCTTTTAGAGAAAGCATTGATCTTTCCAAAAGGGCAGTAATTGATATTTTTGAAGTGAGCCTCATGTGCGTGCATGTTTGCCTGYACACACGTGTGCATCTGTGTGCRATCTAAAAATAAAACAAGCACAAAGAGATCCMAGATGAGCACAGAGAGCRGCTCCCTGGAGACAGAAATGTCAGRACCTTTGCATCCTCRCCCCCCCTTCGCTTTAGTGTGGTAACCCATCCGGCAAGATGAAAGCGCAACCCATGGCGCTGCTCTGTGCTTTCCCAATGAAAACAGCCAAGCTATTAGGATCACACTCACTGAGTGCTCAAAGGGCACCAGTTATCCCCTAGTTACCTAGTTAACCCCTCTGCGACCAGCCTGCCCCGGGCAGCTCGCACGCRGGTGAGTTGCCTTTGCTGCCCTGGCCGTCACAAGCAGCATTTTCCCAGGACTTGTCAGCAGACTTTACGCTCCCACAACCATTTCCGAGCACCCAGCAGGATTCAGCAAGATGCTGAATATCCCGTCCATGCTGCAATACACTTTGACAGGATCCTGATGCAGCTATGTAACTGCAGCCTGATCAACAATTAGGTTTAGTTTAAAGTGTTTTCTCTCCGGCATAAGAGAAATCTCCCCCTGCCCCCAAYCATATGCCATCTTTTGTAGTACATTTGTTGATCATCCAGAAAACGCTAAGCAAGCCGGATCATTTYCCCAGTCACACCAGGCTCTTCCATCACAAGAAATGGCACAGAAACAGCTGCTGAGTCCCTCTCTCGAAGAGGGAAACTGAGGCACAGAACGACGCTCATGGGTTCGGTGGCTACACAGGGAGTCCAGGCAAGGAGACAGGTCACAGCCAGGTCCCCTGGCTCCCAAGTAGCCCCWCCTCCACTGCCAGCTGGGACCGCTGTGGCAGCCCCTGCCTTTCCAGGGAGCCCGGAGTTCGCTGTTCCCAGACACACAGGGGCATGCCCACCCTGCAAACCCAGATCCTTCCTTCAAGGTTTTGGGGCTGCCATGAGTCCATGCCAGGTCRGAGAAGGAGGGAATAGCCAGTGGTGTGATGCTATAAGGCAAAAGAAACTCCACATCAGTCTCCCTTTCTTTCTGTTGTATATCTTGAAGGGACAGAAACATTACTGTAGAAAGTAATCTTAAGGCTTTTATTAAAAAAAAAAAAAAAAAAAGTAAAGCCCAATCTGTGGCTTTGCCGTAAGTCCAGCCTGCTGGGTCATGCAGTCGGCCGGATTTCACAAAGCTGCACTACCTCCCTCCACTGGGACACAAGGGCAGCTTTCCAGGGCAGGGGTTTCACCCCCTTCCCAAGGTTGCCTGGTGCCGCACAGAGGGCCACATACTGCCCTGTGCAAAGGCTGTGGCTGGAGGCTGCTGCAGAAAGGGTTAACCCTCCTCCTCCTCCTTCTCCTCCGCCCCCTTCCCCCCCCCAGCTTTTAGCTGCAAAATGAGGCCAGGTGGAGGGACCTGGGTGGTGTTGGGAGCATGCAGGTAAGCTAGGCTGGGYGTGCTGGGAGGATGTGTGCCGAAAGGACAGCAGCAGCTCTTGGAAGGGCCAGAGGCAGTCTGCTGTCCTGAGGTAGTGCAGCTTCTGCAGTCATTCCCTGTGTCCTTGCTCTCTTCTCCTACTCTTGACCCTGCGGAAGAAGTGGGACTCGGTTGTACCCGCTTGCTTGTAATGCCCCAACTGGGAGTGGGGGAAGTGCTGTTGGTGCTTTCACCTTTCTGGGTGTTGAGCTTGTCTCCAAGCAGATGCTTATAGGAAGAAAGCTTTCTTACAGGCCATGGGACTAGCTGGTTAATCCTGTTGATAGCAAGTTCTTCAGCTGTTGGTAGAGCACACAGGTGAGGCTGCTGTGCAGAAAGGATGGGATTGAGACTAGAAAAAGTTAAGAGAGACCCTGAAAACCACTGAATGATGTGCCTTTTGGCTCATAGGAGCATGGTGCAACAACCTGCAATGGGGAGTAGGCTAACTGTCAATGGGACTTTGTATATGCTGAGCAGAGGCAAAACTCAGAAAAATATGAGCTCAGCCAGAAAAATATGAGCTCAGCAGAGTGAGACCAACTACTTCCAAGGTGAAGAATTACCTCTTGGTAGTTACACTGCATCAAACAGGCTGAATTTTCTCTCCCTAGTACACAGTGCTATCTCCAGGGAAGAATAACCAAATTCATGCAGGTAAGAGGCAAGCAGGACAAAAAGCACCATGTGCATGCCAGACTAATTATGTGGTTTGTTTGTTTTCTGGAAGATGCTTGTGTTTCTAAGTGAGGAAAGTGTGGCAGGTTTAATGTAAATGAGCTTCACAAAACCATTTGATTTTGTGASGGAAGTGACTGACAACTTTTCTTACATAGTCCTCATTTTAGCTAAAGTGAGACATCTAAAGAGAAGATAATGAGTTGTACTGCAAAGCACAATYGGATGGAAGGGAAGGTATATATGTACTTCCCTCCAAGAATTTATCTTGCAACTAGTGTTAATTCTGATAGCACAGGAAGAATTGAAAGATTTTGAAGTTTGCAGAAAGACAGGATGAAAGGCAGTAGTTCAACATCATATATTTAGGGACTGACTGCAGGATGGGAGACAGCAGAAAAAGATCTGGCTATACTTTCTGATCTCTGCAAGAGGACAATACAACATAACCGACAAAAAAGTCAAATGTATTCAAGGATCACAGCAATAAAAAGTTCCAGTTGAGGAAATCCAGCTGCATAAGACTGAAAATGTCATGCATAATTCTTGTTCATCACCATTAAGAAAGCTGAACTAGAATAACTGGGAATTCAGCTGCCCAAGAAATCCTTTACAGCCCAGTTTGCTCCTGCCTACCAATGGCACAGTGGCTGCCAACTACCTAAGGGCACTTGTGCATGAAATGCTTTCTCCATGCTGTCCTAGAGGTTTTTAATACCACTTCTGAGGTTCACAAGACCTAGGAACTGAGGCTGGGACTGCAGACTTGCTATGGAAAAKGGCAGGAGGACTCTTTCCTCCCTGTGTTAGATGGCCCCAAATCTTCACATTGAAAATGGTTTCCCAGCCTGCCTGTCTGCCTGGCAAATCCTGAAGTTTAAGCAGGGAAGAAAGTAAGGGGCAAAAGAYGGAGTGAGCTGGGAGAAGACAAGAGAGAGCAGAATAATAGTACAGACACGGGCACGTGACGAGCCGCTTGTAGGGAGCTCYGATGGGGCTAGCTCCCAACCAGCACCGCTGCAAGACGCAGCAAAGCCAGGTTGCACGTTGCAAACGTAACGCCGTGCCGAGGAGGGAGCGGAAGGGGCCGCGGCRCTCCGTCGGTGTCGCAGGGGTTACTTTTCTGATCTTAATAAGCTTTGGCTGCTCCCTCCGAACGTGCCGGCTCCCTTCRGAGGTGCCAGTTACGTAACTGTACGAAGCGCTGCTCCAGCCGCCGTTGTTCGCATTTCTTGAAGGTGAGAGAAAATTTGTACGAGCACCAGGTTTGCTGGCTCYGAGAGGCGCTGGGCTGAGAACAGCCCGTCTCAGAAATACTACTCGCGGCGCTCCGAGCTGACACGTGGTGCACTGCCTACGCCTGGCAGGCAGGCAAGGAGGGAGGCTTAAAAGCGTAATTTGTACGAGAATAAAAAGGCAGCATCTTCGTGCCAATTGGTTTGGAGGCAGAGARGTGCAGCAGGGAAAATATGATTTAGTTTAGAGGCTTTGTCATCCCTCCAGTAGAGCCTGGCTCATAATTACTGCTTTTTACCACTTTGAGGCGGATTGAGCGTTAAAGAGTGGGTTGTTTTCCACGGGGCCCTGATACACAAATTGTGGAGCAGCAGGTTTTAGCTGCTGAGGAGCTCCCGGACGCTGCTGGTGAGGTGGGGGCTGACCCCTCTGGCCAGGCTAGGTTCTCCTCACCACTCTAACAGGGACCCACAGAGCAGCTCAAGGTGGGATCTGCATGTCCAAACACCCCCTCACTACCATGGTCCTACACTCCTGAGTTAGAGGTCAGGCCAGGAGATCTGCCCTCCTGGGTGATGTGAGAGCCCAAGCCYAGCTTGTGAGGACCAGGTGGCATGGGAACCACGGCAGCTCCCTTGGCAGTCAACTATTGCTGGGTGGCAGCAGGGCCCAGATCATTTGGGCCTGAAAAGCTACAGAGGATCATTCTGGTGCCATAGGGTGCCTTCCTTTTCATCTGTGCCTTTCTTTCACCAGCTCAGTGCTTTGCCCTCCTCCCTTATCCTCTCTCTCATTTGCTCATGTAAATGCATTTTWAAAAATGAAGAGAAAAGCCCCAAGCTTTGAGATCCCATGGTGCATTCATAAATGGGTGTTCTGGACAGTGCTGCAAAGGGTGAAGGATCCCAATGGCTAGTGAAAATTGTCCTGATCCTGTTTTTATACGGCACGTACCTGCAAAAGCCACCCAAAAAGGGGAAGAGGAGTGAGGAGGAAGATTTCTTTGTATCCAACTTTGGGTCCCAGCACTACCCATCAGGCCCTGGAAAAATGCTCTAGCTCTAATTTACAGTTAGAGACACAGATTGCTTTCTCTTCAGAGATGAAAGCAGGACGCCAAGCAGCTGAGCGAGAGGAACTTCAGAAAAGATCACAGCAGTGCGAACTTCCCCCGCTCCTGCACTTGAGCAAAGCCCAGCTGCGGAGCCGGCAGAACGCAGCCTGCCTCCTAGCGTGGCAAGGGCCAAATGATTGTGATAATTGCTCTCCCAGCAATACACTGACTACGTACATTTAGGTTTCAATTAATTTGCTGGCTCTAAATGAACTGCCTCCTATTGCTTTCAGCAATCAAATCTTGTTAATTGAAAATAGTGTTTATCTTATCTCTAGGAGAAGGCTGGACAAAAGTAGGGCAAGGAAGTCCAGTGCAAAGGTAGCGTGAAGTAAAAGTGGGGGGGGGGGACAAAACTGAGGGAGAAAAGCAAGGAGGGTGGCTACACAATTTCAGCACAATTTCAGGCTTTTTTTTTTTCCTGCGGGGATTCAGTGCTTTCTAGGGGTCCTGGTTCACTGCAAAGTTTTCTTCCCATCTTGTCTCACTTGGTCCCACTTTCAGCAGGGTTATGGGTGCTCCAGTTGGCACAGGCTTGTGCTGTGAGGGCAAATGAACATTGGGTTTAGCCCTGCTGCCCACTCTGACAGCTCAGTGTTGGTGGTGGCCTGCTGGAGCACAGGACACAGCTCACACCWGGGTTAAATCAGAGCACCAACAGCTGCATTTAATGCACAGCTCGGGGCTGGGATGGGGTGGGCTGAGCTCTCTGAGGCTCCTTGCAATACAGAAGGTTGAATTTTTCTGTCATGGGAACGCAGCTTTAGAAGAAAAACCTTTCCTAGGCCTGGAGGCTGTGACCCCACCTTGGGAAAACAAAACCTGGTCTTGACAGTCCTTGTGTTCATCGTTTAGGTGACAACCTTGAGTTGTGAAATCAKGTAGATCACAAAGCATTGTGGCTTCTCTCACAAAACAAGACCTGATTTTAGCTTTCTGGACTTCAGACAAAAGCTTGGTCCGTGACCTTTAGGGGCTATGTGACTACAAGGGAGCAAGAAGAATGATAAAGTTATTCAATTTACACCTCCTGTTCACTTAATCTTTTTTCTAATTCAGCTTGTGCTGTCAGGGGCCTGGGGTTACGATTTTTGATTCCTTGAGGTTAACAAAATAAGAAAAGCCGTGTTTTTTTTTAAAAAAAAAAAAAAAAAAAAAAAACATGCTGCATGTTGCCTAATGCTTTTGTATTTTTGTAGACCAGAGTCCTTTTCCATGGCTTGAGGAGGATCTGTGTCATGCCCAGGAAAACACCAAGCCCAGAAGGGTAGGTAGATATTTGGTAGCTGTCTAACTCTCCGCCTAGCTCCCTGCCCTGGCTAACACGGCAGGGGCATGCATGGAGCCGCCTAGCTTAGTGCAGGACAGGATTGCTCCATGATTTTCCCATATAGGGCTAGAACAAATGTACCAGCTCCCCAAACAAGGCAGATAACTGTTTGGAAGATTTTTCTTGGAAAACATGACCCTTGAAAATCAAAAGGCTCCAGGTGGACTCACTACCTGACACACCAGGGGCAGGGGAGAGGGAGACGCAGCTCTGTGCAGGCAGGCTCCCTGCTGCCTTGGGTCCAGTGTAAGCTGGTGAGCCCAAGCTGCTTCTAAGAACCAAGAAATGTCTCTGCACTCTTATTCTGCACCATACAAACACCTTAATTTTCACAGACCCTGCTCYGTTTGCATGGTGCAAGTACACCCTAAAGGACACCCTCCATCCTGCCTTTAAAACCAAACAACCTCAAAAGGCCTTCTCCTACTCCATTTCCCAAGGGAAGCTCTTAAAAAGTTATAATAACAATAATAAAAAAGATCCTTAGCCAGGCAGTCATGTACCAGGAAATTATCCCATACCTCCAAGTAAAGATGCAAAATGAGTCCTCAAGATACGGGGAACTAGCATAGGTTTGGGTTTCATATATTTTTCCCTTTCTTGGTCTGATTACTTAAAATTCCTCTGTGAGTTTCCCACCAGCTGAACCTAATGTTATCTCATACATACAGTCGTCATCTCATTAAAGGCAAATCAGAGAAACTGACTTCAATAAATTTTAACACCCTGTGTGAAAAATCCAGCAATTAAGCTTCCTGCCCCTAGACCTTTGAAAGTGGCACATGGCAAATCCCCTTCAGTCTCTAATAAGTACAGCTCATCAAAGGCTGGTGGCATGTGGGGGTAGGAGAAGAGTCAGAGAAGGAAAGAAATAGGAACATTAATACTTAAAAGCAGACTGAGAGACAAAAGATGACCCTCCATTTTTCATCCTCTTTCCCAAAACTGAGGAGAGAATGAGCAGCATTAGAAGGAAAGTGGTAAGCCCTGCTCATGCAGGAGTAGCAAGAAAGGCAAGGTGGAGGTGGGTCCTGCTAGGCAGGAGAGCACACATCACAGCACAGKTTCCCAGAGATGCTCTGAGAATAATATTTACGCTCCAAGTACCTTTCTAGCATGACTTTTGTTGCTATTGTTAATCTCCCCACACTGAATGTTCTGGAGCAGAGCAAACTGTTATCAAGTAAGTCCATGGACCAGGTTGTCTGCTCCTCTGTAGACCATGGGGAAAGTATCCTAGAGATAAACTTAGCATCAAGCGTGGAAGAACAGGTATTTCTGTTCCTCATTACCACCCACTGATAAAGCTGTTGCTGTCAGCTGGACAGGAGGGATGATCACTCTTAGTACTGTCCATCTGAAGAAAAAGTTTTCAGTTTTTTTGGTTGGATGGGTTCTGCCRCCCAGTGCAGGACCACCCATCTTTTGATGGATGGGGAAGAAACAGGTTGACTTTATCACTGCTAAAGCTTGGCCAGTGGGAGGAAGATACACTAATCAGGAGTTTTGCTTTTTCACATTCAGATGTGGAACCTCTCAAGAGATCTGGGTCCTACCAGTTCCTTCTGGAGCTTAGTCAGGTTTTCTAATCTCTTGAAGACCACATCTTCCTGGTCTGTTGTAAAACAGATGATAATCTTCATTCTATCCCCATGGAAGATGTCTGTCCTATCTCAAGAGTGTGTGAAGTAGCACAAAGCTCTCAGAAGAAAAGCACAAAGTGTCTCTGTTGTTGTTATGACTTACTTTGACATTTTTAAATCTGAGGCTAAAAGCTTTCTCTTTTTATTCAAATCCCTTTACTACCTGGTCCTTCCAGGGGACTGCAAGACATAGTGAAAGAAGGAGGGCCGTAACAGAGAAATCACTGTTTTTGTGCACAGCCAGGTGAAACACAGGCAGTGATGAATTGATGATGGACTGGAACTCATTAGCATAAAAATCCTCAGATGCCTGATAAGACTTCTCCTGTGAGCCTGCTGAAGTGATAACAACTCTGAAAGTCGCTTCTTCAGAAGAGAAATAGCCATCCAGGGACTATTGATTTGATTGGATTGCAATGAAGCTTCAACTCAGACCCAAAATACATTCTGCAAAGCCAACAAAAGTTTGCTAAAAGACAAGACTAAGACAGGAGACTGTGTGAGGCAGCTTGCCTTATAAGCAGCACCAGGGTCAGGCAAAGTGAGATGACTGGCTTCGGCTCAGAATGGATAGTGTAGCAAGAGGAAAGACATACGGAACCTGCTCTGGGCAGGCTGAAGAACCCAAAATGATGCAGAGCAATTGAAAAAGAGAGAGCTAAAAGYAGGGCCTGGGTAGATAACTGAGATCGCATCACCTCCTCGCCTACAGAGRGACGGACACCTGGTCAGGCTCCACACTCAGCACCTGGCAGCTTTGTGGRGCCGTGTACCCATGGAGTACAGAAATGCTGCAGGAGGACTTCGTTATTGTAGGCTGTCGATCCAGCCTTCTCGGAGTACCGAGACCTCTCCTTCCTGCTTCTGTATATGGATCCCTTGAACATTTTTTTCCATTACTGTCTGTCTTGCATTTTTCACTACCTAGAGATGTGATCTCACTAGGGTAGGCTGCGCTCCTACACCAAAAGGAGATTTCTCCCACCTGCTCTCCAGATGCAAGAGGCACACGGATCTCTGACAGCTCGCCAAGGCCTCTGCGAGGTGCTCCCTGCCAGATCTCAAATCTTCTCCTTGCCACCTAATGCCCGTTCTTGTTTGGTATTCTGTTCTGTCCCTGAKATTCAAGAAACTTTTGTGCCTCTTAGTTTTATGGGAAGATATTCTTTTTTTTTTCAGTTGGCCCCTGTTGACACTGAGGTCAAAGAAGACAGACCATTTTGCTAACACTACACCTACTTTGTGYGCTTTCAGAAGCAAAACCCTGCGTATGTGTGTTTTAGGGGGGAGGGCAAGACAGTATTTTTCTTCAGAGGAATCCTTGAATTTGGGCAAAAGGATCTCACCCAAATCCTGTGCAAACTTGTGAGAGGCTGTGTCCTGACCACCAGCTTTGTGCAGGGGACACTCTTGTCCTCCCTGGAAGCCCTGCAGAGTCTCTCCTTGCCTTTCCTGTGCCAGAGGAGACTGGTTTAGGGAAGAGCTTTCAGTCCAGCTCAGCGATTTCAGCAGTCCCCGAGGGTTCACACCAGCAGGGGTGACGCTCAGCGCCAGTGGTGCTGCGCCCTGTGCTCTCACCACCTTTGGCATCGAGCCAGACGAGCAGCCTCRGCGCGCTCGTCCTCCGTCCCTCCCTCGGCACGAGCCGTCCCTTGGYGGGGAACAGCAGCCCGAAGACCTGCTGGTGCACTCGCGGGCCTCGCACCGGCCCCTCGAGCTCCCCTTCCTCTGTGGCTGAAACAGCATTTAATTTCCAAGGCAATTTGGCTTTCGGGAAAAAGCAATCTCAGCACGCACACGCACACATGCACACCCCCACCACCACCCGCTGCCACGTCTCTGCAGCATCCTGCCTTGCCCTGTGTCAGAGGAACGGTGCCGCCCATCAGCCGCCGAGGGGGAACGTAACGGGGAGCCCCGAGGGCTGAGCAAGGCTGCTGTGTTTGATGTTTGCCTTTTATATTTATTTAGTCTCTGCAAGAGTCCCTTTCTGCGGAGGAGCGATAAGCGGCCGCGTGGTGTCCTTGGCTCCCTCTTGCCCACCCTGCTGGCTCCCTCAGCCTCCATTTTCTGCCAGGCGCCATCTCGTTAGCACATGCCAAGAAGCCCCCGCGTACGCCGTGCCGGGCGGCCCTCCCTGCCCCGGCCCGAAATGCCACCGGAGCACCGTGGAAATAGCGAGCAACAGCTGCGCTCAGCAGACCCCGGTGCCAAAGCAAGACGGGGGAGAGGGACGGGGATGGCTCAGCGATACCCCACAGAAGACATGCATGGAGATGCACCTCCAGAATTAAATCCCCGCTGCCCTCTGGCACAGCCGGGCTAGGTACGGCCTGCTGTGCAATGCAATTTAAACAAGTCTAATCAAGTCGGTTGGCTCTGTGCGCCCGCAGTCTGCAGCGAAAGGCCGATGCGGTGCGTCCGGAGCCAGGCGAGGGGCGCTGGGGGCTGTTCAGCCGYGCACATCCCGCCCGGCACAACCGCTGGCTCCCCGCACACCTCCTGCTCCCTCTCCCGGCCCACCGCGGCCGCGCAGCTCTGCCAGCCGCGGCCGGGCAAGAAGCCGCGCTGCGCGGCCCCCGCCC
>NW_028186657.1:3180500-3213447 GCF_003343005.1 Rhea americana
GGCCGGCAGGCTGGGGCTGGCCCGCGGCGGGTCGCACGGAAGGGGGCAGAAGGCACAGCTCCTTTTTGGAGAGCTGTAATTAATATTTGGAAGCTGCCGGCTGCTCCGACAAGCCCAAGCTCTCCACGTTGTTTCACACCGTTCACCTCTCCTCCTGGTTTGTGGAGGGCATTTATTGTTATCTTTATTAATTATATATTGCAGTGCACTTAAAAAGGGGGGGGTGGAGAGGAATAGCCGGTGTTTTCCTACCGCAGTGTTACATTTTGTACTTGTTCTAGGTAAAAATCTCTCACTCTTAAGAAGTGTGAGATGCATTACTAATTGCACAATTATTTTGTTCTGTGGCTCTTTCAAAAAAGAACTTGGAGTGCTTTCAGCAAATTCTGGTGTTGAGGAAATAATGACTCGTTAAAAAAAAAAAMCTACATACTAAATTAAGTTCTCTTCCTTTATGAGAGTTGTTTCTGAGGCTTCTAGGATATTTCTTCCCTAACCTTAGCTAAAAAAAAAAAAAAGAAGAAAATGCTTTGCTACTTTAGTAACATGCTAGGCCAGCATGGGCTCTGCAGCAGGGAAAGGGATGAGGACTGCCCTCTCTCTTCATCTGCTGCTGCTTTCCTCCACTTTCCCAATGCAGCATTTTTGGGGGGGCTCACCAAGAGTGGAATCACTTGTTTCCCCTTGAAGGACAGTTGAAGAACAGCCAGATGATGTCTTGTGTGCAAAATGCACCCTATGCCCTGCAGAGGTGGCAACAAGCACCATGTACATGTACAGCCAGAGCAACTTCTGTTCCCCGAGGAGATGAGTGGGATGATATAGGTGCCCCAGTAGTGCAGTACAAAACTGAAGCTGTGAAAAGGAAAAGGGTGATGCATGTTTTTACTCACTGTGAAGGGCACTGGCAGACACAGAATATAACAGATGATTTCATAAGACGTGCACAGACTATAATACTCAGATTCTCCCAGGGCAGTGGATTATGCAGGCTTTTAAATTTGGGGGTGTTGAAGACCCTCCTGGACCGAGAGGTGTGTTAGCCCCACCTCTGCAGTGCCAGACTGCAGTGTCCCTTCCATGGTTGCCTCCCCCTCTGTCCCCTCTCTGCTCTGCGTCTTAACCAGCCCAAACTCTCTTTAAACAGCTCTAAACCAACACCATTGAAAATGCCTCTGTGGGCTGTTTTCTGTCTGCTTCTTCATTGCTGCTCTCCCATCAGTACCATCAAATGCATGAAAAGACATTCTTTGGGCCAGGTTCCAGCCTCTTTTCCATCTCTGCCCCAGTCTGAGGGTGTACCTGGCAACACGCACGAGAAGCACAAACAGATGAGCGAGAGCAGTAATCGCAGGTGTTTGGAAAACTAACTTCTTCAAGGCCAGAGGAAAAACACATCTGTTTCGGTGAGATTGATCTGCTAGTACCAGCAGAGCAATCAGCTGGTCTTCTAGGAAAAAGGCAACAAACAGCAAATTAGAAGGTATCATCCTGCTGAGATTTCAGACAAATTAGAAGACATAATGGCAGTGTCACTACGAGACTCACTGTGCCTTTCAGCAGCCGCTGGCTAGGCTAAGCCAGCTCTATTGCTTCCCTGCAATTCAGTTTAAAAGGTCTGTGACTCTGCTGTAGCGCAGAGCCAGAGCCAGAAGCATGAGATCCTGCAGGTGAAGGCGCTGCCCTCGGAGCACCCTCGGAGCTCCCTACCCTCGCTCCTGGTGGCACTGGCCTCGCAGTGGACACTGGGCTTCTATCAACTGAAGCTTCAGCTTCTTGCCCCGTGCTTTGGAGGTCTCGGACGCTATTAATGTCTTGGAAGAAGAGAACAAGGGATTGATGCTCCCATCTCTCTGAAGCCTTCTCATAAGGATTTCTCCAGGACACAAAACCCCTCTGGATGTGAATAGGTAGTTTCAGAGGCATGTGCAGGATAGCATGTGCTTCGCAGCTTCATAGACCACTCAATTATCTATATTCTTAAAGCAAGCTTAAAACTCTTTCTGCGCATTTCAGAGGGCTTTGAAACATGGCTATTGAAAAATCAAAATGCCAGAGTCCTATTTGCAGCAGGAGTGCTGGGTACACTGCATGGTTCTTGGGCCTGTGCAGACATGCGCTGTGAATCACCCTTCTGCTACAGCTTGCTTTGAAAATAAAGCTTTTGCATCCACAAAGCACCATCCCTGAGCAACATCCCTGCCAGCTTTTTCAGCCCAAAGATCAATCTGAGCTTTCATTACTACTCCTCAATTCCATCTAATTCTGATATTTCTACATCTCTCTCTTCTCTTGACAGCAACATATTTCTGGCCATGCAACTCAAGAAGCAAGCAAATTTTGTTTAGAAACAAACAGTCCCACAGGAGGTCAGTGGGTCAATCAGCTTGAGTTGCCTTCGCAGACTTTGATACTCTGATGACAGATGTTTCCACTAGTAAATTCAATATGCAATATTTCAGTAACTGTTATTTAGTTGTGCTAAGGAGGATCTGAGGATTGGATGAGCAGTCAGTGAAAAGTCTGTCTTTATTCTAAAATGCTGAATTATCATATATTTTAAATTTTCTTTTCTTTCACATGCATCAGCAACCAGTCTCCTCCTGATGGACTGACACTCCCAATGCCTTCATCCACCAGAGCTGATATCCTCCAGATGTGATGGATAATCAAACATCTCTGCTGACCCTGAAAGCCATCAGAATTAAAAATCCATCTGCTAGAAAGCTAGCAGATTACAACAGCACAATTGAGGAGTAGGGCTTGAAAGACAAATTCTGTTCAGGGAGCAGTACTTAAGTGTATAGTTTTGTTTTGCAACCAGGCAATTGCACTGCTGTTCGGTGGGAGGCTGGAGAGATGGACAGAGAGGAACCTCATGAAGTTCAATAAAGGGAAATACAGAGTCCTGCCCCTGGGGAGGAATAACCCCAAGCACCAGTACAGGCTGGGGGCTGACCTGCTGGAAAGCAGCTCTGCAGAGAAGGACCTGGGAGTCCTGGTGGACAGCAAGGTGAATATGCGCAAGCAATGCGCCCTTGTAGCAAAGAACAGCAGCATCCTGAGCTGCATTAGGAAGAGTGTTGCTAGCAGGCTGTGGGAGGTGATCCTTCCCTTCTGCTCAGCCCTGATGAGGGCACATCTGGGATGCTGTGTCCAGTTCAGGGCTCACCAGTACCAGACATGGGCTTATGTGGTCCAGCAAAGGGCCACGAAGATTATTAAGGGACTGGAGCATCTCATCTGCTTGAACAAGGAGGTTGGACTAGATGATTTCCAGAGGTGCCTTCCAGCGCCAGCTAGTTTGTGACTCTGTGAATGTGCAAGACAGGCAGAATGAAGAGTCTGCAAATAAAGTATTAAAGTATGTGTGGGGGGGGGGAGGAGAATGCTTTCAAGTATTTTATAATTACTAAGACTTTTTAAATCCTATTTACATTTAACTTTGCACATTGAGTTCATACTCATAGTGTGCAACCAGGTGCAGTAGCAATATACAAAATCTTATTAAGAGGAGCAAATGAAGAAGATGGGAGGATTTGGAGTGGTAAAGGAGGGAATTTCCAATGAATTAACACCTGCTGATTTTTATCCTGTCCAACAATAAATGGCTTGTCAAGAAAATCAGTGGGAACCAACTACTGTCAGTTACCTGTGAACTTGAGAAAAATAATTGGAATGCAAAATGCAACGGCTCACAACAGTCTCTAAAATGTCCTGGCTCCTTGAGTCCCTATCCAGCGGGCTCTGCTTTGTTGCAAGTTGGCACTGTTCAAGGGTCCCTTTCTCTTCTCTCTTTCACTCTTTAATACTAATTGCTGTGTCTTTTTACAAACCCTTGTTCAAACTTAAATATAAAGAGTCTTGAGCAGTCTGGCTGGATTAAACTATTGTGTCTGGATCTTTTCAGCCCTGCCAGCAACATTTGAAATAAAAGAGTTAGATTTTAACTAGGTTTGCTATTAGAATGGAAACAAGGATCAACTGATAACTGGCCTCACTTAGAGAAATCTCTCAGCTGACACTGGTGCTTGAGGCCTATGAGTCACTTTATATTCATAGCTTTAGACACAAAAATTAAGTGTCATCATCCTCCTTTATAGATGCAGAGGACCAGGACTTAGAGAGGAGCAACTTGTTATGACTTTTCAGTAACTCCGGATGCTGAGCCAGAAGTTTAATTTAAATCTCCTTCTTGAGGATTATTTTGAAATTTTCATTGCTGCCACAAAACAGACACCACTGTGCTAGAGCACAATGACAGAGCAAAAGGACAGATTCCAGACGAAGAATTTTCAATCTGACCTTCGGGCAGGAGACAAGAGTTGAATTCAAACAGATGAAGAATGAAGCAGAGTTTATCAGCAGGAACATTTCAGGAACATCTCCTGAGCTAAGTGCTCCTGAGACTTCACTATAGTGTGGCATTTGGAGGAAAGATGGAGCAGAAAACATTGAAACATCCTCCCAGCTGGGCTGTAGCCCTCCACGCTAGAGCCCTCCTCAGATCCAAACACCCCTCACCTGTGGAAAGGAAGGTAAGGTGACAGATCAGAACCTGAACCCAGGGGGGCTGAATATGGGTTAAAACCTGATCTACAGGGCCAAGGGAAACCCCCAGACTCAGGTGCTTGAGGAAACAGGTTGTTAGACTGATGCATTGCATTCAGCTGTGCATCCCCAGAATGAGTCCTGAATGCATCAGCCCAGTCCCTGCAAACCTTCAGCAACTTTTTGATTGGATTAGGGCACTGAAGTGGGGCACCAGGGGACGTGGCTCATTAGCGTCTGAGCCGTGGCAGGAGTCAGCCCAGACTCCCCGTGAACATATGGGAACTCTAAGCCCTGTCTAGCAAAACCCAAGAGCCAGGCTAGCCTGAATCTGCTCAGCAGCATGATCCTTTCCATCATATGAGAGCAAGATACCTTGCAGAAAGTAGATGGATGAGAGCTTAACTCTGAGGTGTGTAATTTCACCATGCCTTCTTTAGCTCAGTGTTATCATGGAGCTGCTGGGGGACTCTGACCTTTATGGGAAATGTTAAATCGTTGTGGATTTCATATTGTTTAATATTATTCATTGATTGGCTTCCATCTCTCTGAAGGCAAGAGGATTTGACTGAAAGCCAGAGCTCAGCAGTACTCAGGGCTGTAGGTGGTATTGAGCCTTCAAGAGAGAAACTGGCAAAATAAAATGCAGTACATGACTGAAAAATAAAGACAAGAAAATGAATTACTTTCAGAACGGATATTCTTCCTGACCTGGACTGAAATCCTGCTGCTGTTTCCATAAAGCTTCCTCCTTAGCACCCAGAGACAGACAAAGGGTAACAGCTTATTTCAGCACCAAGCCACAGATTTCATATACTGCAGTTACAGAAACATCATGTGGGTCTGGAGTTACTCGTCATCCAAGAATTGGCTGCATTTGCCGTGACCATCCTTTGCGGTGGAGCGCAGGCCTGTGGCTCATCGAGCCGTGTGTCCTCTCTGCCACACCTGGATGCCTGCCGCTCCGATGCAGCGTGCCAGCTCCCGTGCCTCGCCGTCCCTCCACATGGTCAGCTGCATGGGAGATGATAGAGAGTTGAACTACTGAGTCCCAAGGAGGAGGGGACAAGCTACCTGCCATTAGTGCTTCTACTGATCTCTAGCATCCCAGGAGCAGCAAGCAAAAAACTCTGCAAAGACGTGTCAAAGAGAAGCCACCAGTCCCTCCTCTAGTAGCAGGCAATATACAGGCTCTACTGCACAATCTTTTCAATCAGGGATATTTTCATGGGTCTGTGGCCAAAAGAAAGAAGTCCTGGCATTTTCTGCGAGCCACCCTGTTTGGTGGGCACCAAATGCACACCTCACAACACTGCAAATCATACCTTGTCCCACCGACTCACAGCCCTGTTACAAGAATGCACAGGTAGGACAGACAGCATGATACGGGGCAAGCTGGGACTTTGGAGTCCAGTGCTGAGCAGACAGGAGGAGGAAGAGCTGCCTGTTTAGCCAGCACAAGCAGAGTCTCTACCAGGAAAAAACCTGGCCGCAGTGGGGAACAGAAGTTGCAGGAGGCGGTTTCTCAGGTGAGATCCAGCCAGATTCAGCACAGCTCCCACTAGGATGTTCTGCTTTTCCAGACTCAGAGGAGTGTCTATTCTCTCCTAAATCCATCTACGTGCCAGACGCCTGCTGAATGAAGGAGAGCAACTGAGAGAGACCCATCATTACAGCTTCTGTAATTGCACCAAACTGCATTTTGAGCAACTCTAAGCTGTAATCTCCCTCCTAATAGAATAGCCAAGAATAGCTGTGTCTGGGCAGCTCTTGCTGCTTGATTAATCTCATCTCTTCTACCTTCCTCTCCCAAAGCTTCTTCCACGAAGCCCTGACTCGCCTCTTTCCACTGAGTCATGCATAGCCCAGCTCCCCGAGTCCCAGGCTGCTTTTTCAATCTCGTTATTATTTTTAAAGCCTAATGGGGGGGAGGGGAGGCTGCTTTTTCTTTCTCTTGTGTCCAGCCAAGTATATGTTAGCATCTAGTTTTGCATCTCTCCTCAAGGAACTCCAATAACAGCCCCCAAAGGGTACGAGTGCTCAAGGCTTGTGCTGCACTGGTCCCACCAAAGCTTTAGGTAAGGGCGAGAAGCCAGTCACTGCAGCTGGGGCTGGAAAAGTCTTGGTGCTCAGTAAGAAACAGCTGCCCTGGCAAATGCAAATGGTTCATCCCTTCTTGATGTGAGAGGGAAAAGGATTTTGCAATAATGCTGCCCAGGAAGACTCATTTGTTCTCCTTGGATTGCAGTGTCAATGGCGATGGGGTCTGTAGCCCAGCTGGCTGTGGTTTAAGTGATAAAATGACAGGAGGGAAGGAGATTTGGGTCGTGACTGGGAAGACAAAAATTGATCTGCAGAACTGTAACCCCATGGCCTACGCATTAAACAGACAGGGAAGCAGGTTTGGCCYGCTACGCCCTGTGCCTTATGCTGGGGCCATACCACTGCCTGAGGAGGCTGTCACGGGTACGCGTGGGCCCACCGCATTGCTCAGATCTGCAGCAAGGACCTACGCAAATCCATGAAAGAAAGGAAGATCAAAGCTGGGTCGTCAGCGTCTCTAGGCACGCCATGAGCCAAACTTCAGCCTCCAGGAAGGGTGAATTAGCAGCCTTGGCTCCACTACCAACCATTCATGGCCATGGCAGGAACACCCCACTCTCTCGTCCTCAGAGATTTCCTTCCAAGCTTTCTGGCTCACCAACATTTTCCAATGGCTGTTGCACGTCCCCAGACTGCTTCCCTCTCTCCCCATCTACCTGCTCCTCTGATGCTGCGTTCATTAATGGGGACCCTCCGCTTGCAAGGCTACGATATCTTTGTCCCCTTTTCTATAAGCACTTGTCAAGACATGGAGCAAAAAAAGAAGAAAAGCAAGAGTTGAAAAATRGTTGTTCTTTTAAGTGTGTTGTGCATTCCCATGCCAGCGTAGACAAGATACGTATAATAGCAGCATCAGATAATGCAGAAATACTTTGCTATTAAGAAACAGCTTCAAATTAATCTGAGAATTTTTTGTTTATTTATTTTTAACTATAGCAACRCACCTTCAAGCTCCCTTATCTTTTTAGGTGCACCTGGTACTGTGAAAGATTTAAACGTGCAAATCCAAAGCTTAAACAGGGTAAATAGTTTTGCTTCAAACATTCCAGGACAGAAAAAATTAAAAAAAAAAAAAAAGAAAGAAAAAGAAAAGGGAGAAAGATCATACTCTATATTTGGCCTTTGGATTTGTCACGTGTGCAGAAGAGGAAGGTTTCGGGAAGCTTATGGATTTGTACAGGAGCTGAAAAGCTCTTGCTTGCTTAGCAACCTTTAYTGCAATGCACTGAGGAAAAAAAGAGGGCTGCTCTTTTTCTTATATGCCACCATGAGCACTGGTTCTAGCCTTGAGTCTGTACTGAGGGTCCTGCTTGAATGTGGCCAGTGTGGAAGGATTTTCACCCAGACACTTGTCAGAGCCATTAAAAATTGCCTGTTAAGCATTTCTTTCCCCAGCTCGGGATAAAACTTGCTTTCTTCCTCCACCTCCTACTCCACCACACTGGCTAGGACTCGCAGTTATTTGTGGAAGCTTTTTAAAGCCTCCAGGAAGGAGGAATCGTTTTCCCCCTTCAGAACATTTCAACATCCCCTTTAAAAACTTTTTAATCATTTTCTTGTAACAGTCACAGCTACATCTCAGTGATGCCAGAAGTGGTCATGGAGACAGCCCGGTAACTAGCCCCTGAAGGATCTTCCCCTCGGACCTCTGCTCCGAAGCAGCGCGCGGGCGGCAGAGCAGAGCAGAGCTTTCTCGGGCACTCGGGGTGACTGACAGAAGGCCGGCATGGGAGAAAGATGCTCCTGGAGTGCAGATTTTCATCACTCCGCTAAGGAGCTCTGACAGCATGTGCCAGCTGAATGTCAGTCTTGCCTCCTCTTTAAATCAGCCCAGCCGAGAATCTGGGGTATGTCGTGCCTGATTCCCTGAGGTTCAATTTTTGGCCAGGATCTTGCAGGGTTTTTTTCTTTTTTGGGGGGGGAGGGAGGGGGTGAGGCTCTAAAAGGGATTTGTAGTGTTTGCATGCCCCAGGGCTTTCAAACACTCCAGCTCCCACTGGAGTCTCTGACCGTGCTCCTTCCTGGGGAGTTTCCAATATGTGAGCTGGGCATTTCTATTAAACCTCTGCTCCTGCAGCCACGCAGTCTGATTTTTAGCTATTGGCAGCAAAATAGGGCATTGCATGTGAGAACAAGAACAGCTACAGCAGCAATTTATTGGCCCGGGAATAGAGTTTGATTAAGAGATGCTGCCATTCAATTCTGGCTACTTTTTCCATTTATACTACATTTGCCAAAGTACCTAAGGGTTGGTTGTGAACAGTGAGCAAATATTCCCAGAAGACAAGCTTGGGTGGACTTGAATTTGACATCAGTGAGAAATCTTAATGCACAAACATTAGGAGCGTTTTAAGGTATTTTTGGAGTTCAAGAACAGGTTAATCTGTCTGCAGCGTCAAGTTCATTTTCTGGCTTTTCTTTGGGAGGAAAAAAAAAAAAAGCAAAGAGGGTTCATGTGCTTTTGGCAGGCTCAAAAAGCAAGGAGTCAGAAAGGGCTTCAAATCCATTCGTATTAATTATTTCTTTTCCTAGTCATGACTCTTACAGCACTCCCGAATTTGAGCTCCTCATTTTTCAGTGTTTGGGGCTAGCTGGCAGGTTTTCAGTTCCTATCAGCTGAAGTAAAGTGGATGGTTACAGCACGAGCGCCCAGGAGAGCCGAGGAAAGGTGGAGGTGCGCGAGGGAAGCAGCCATCCCTGCCGCAGAGGGGATGAAGAAGGACAGCCGCGCGAGGGTGCCGCCGTTTCTGCTGCTTTTCAGTAATGATACAATTTAGCTGTTTCTCTCTCTCTCTCTCTCTCTCTCCCCCTTTTCTTAGTATTAAGATTTATGGGCATGAAGGTGCCCAACTGCCTCTGAGTGCAATAAGCCTCTTGCGGTGGGTAGGAAAACACTGAACAGCTATTCTTCCAGCTTGTTAGCAGTCGGGAGGAAAGCGGTGGGAGGGATCCGGGGGGTGAGGGTTTCTAGCGCCTCGCTCGCCGCTGCTGAGCCCGGCGCTATCTGTGCTGCAGTTACCGCCGCAGACAGAACCCTTTATCACTCAGCCAATACTCTGCGTGGAAATCCTGTTGCGGCCCCGGCACTCCGTATATCATCAGGGCGCAGGCAACCGCCAGGTGAGGAGGTTCACTTACGGAGAACATACCCGCACGATGACTTGAGGCCACCACTGTTCCCTGCCGCCTCTGCCCAGCCTGTATTTATGGCCGCGGTGTCGTAGGGGGCTGCTGTCGTCCCGCCGTCCGTGCGGTGCACGGGAGCAGCGGAGGGCCGCGGGGACGGGCTGCTCTCCCCGGGACGGCTGGGGCAGGCACCGCTCCACCAGCGCTTGTGGAAACCTCTACGCTTGCRTCAGTCGTGGGTGGCACTGGTCAGCCGCTAGTGGGAACCAGCWAGAGCTCACGCAGGCAGCTGAGTCACGCAGCCTAATTTTCCTGGCAAGTCGGACTAAACTCCCACCCCCGCCAGCGTTCCCACCGCCAGGGCAGAGCCGCGAAGCGCTAGCAGCGAGCGGCCTCTGCTCCCTGCCTTCGCGCCGGGGTGTGCGACTGCTGCAGCGCAGATCAGCTCCATCAAACGTCGTTCACCGAGTCCTCCCTGTCTCCGCTTTACCTTCCCTTGTGCCGAGCTGGACTGCATTTGTTAAGGAATAAACCGTAATCCTTGCAAGGAGAGAAATTCCTGAGGCAAAGGAACTAAAATGACAATTGATCACGATGCTTGTTTATCTTCTAATTGTCGCTGGCTCCTGCCTTTTCACGTTCCCAGTGCTTGCAAAGGGATGAACAGAGCTAGGAGATGTAATTTAATACCCCAAACACACTAGCTTAATTGCAATCCCCATAAGCCAGCCACACAAAACTCTAAACAAATTCGATTAATTTATTTCAATTTGCACAAGTCTCCTTCTCAGATTGTAATTAATGGAGGGAAACAATTAAGGTAAACAGAGAACAGCTGAGAGAGCTGTCCTTGCTAAAAGTCACATTTTTATTTTAATAATGYTCTATTTATATAACTTCCACACTTTTAACAGGTTTCCTAGTTTCTTGATGTTTAATCAGTCCTGTAAATATTTTGCCTCAGCTGGAATGGTTTCGTGAAATCATAAATCAACACCAAGGGCCTCAAGGCAGGGGGAGACAGAATTGCTCGTGGACTTTCAAGGGAAGGCGGGTGGTGAACAGAGACTCGGCCACTTTGTCCTTTGAGCCAGAAGGGGAGGACGCTGCGCAGAGGAAGACCAGAGCTTTCAGGAGCTTTTACCAGGGAGTGAGCTTGGTTCCTGCTCACTTCCCAGGTGTGGGGGCTCACAGGGCAAAGAAACGTGCACAGACAGATTCCCAACYGGTTAGTATTTTGGGCCTGACGGACAGGGCTCCCAGCACACTGGAGTAAAGGCAGTTTACTGGAGTGCACTGGGCACTCTGGTCTGCCGCTTGTTGTTGCAGCTGTGTATTTCTTTCACAAATACTTGTTGCTCTTAGAAGCATATGCAGAGGCCCACTTTCCTCATCATGACAAGACCAAATGGTGCAGGCTGTGTCCTCATGCTGATTGGTTTTCCTGTTTGGCTTGACTTCAGCAGCCTTTTCTTCTGCGCTCTTCACTTCCACCTGTAAGTGCTAGACTTTCTGCTGGATTCCTCCTTCGTTCCTCTCTGCATGCTGGCACGCTCTCACTGAGCTTTTGGTGATGGTGATGATCATGGTCATAGTCAAGATCAYGGTTTGGTGGTAGTGGTCACTTCAGTTACCTACTCCAAGAAGACTGTGCCTGAATGGAGAGTGGCTGTTGGTCCCACCAGCCACAGCAAACAACTCCCTCGTTCCCAGCCTGCCAGCCCCAGATGACATCTCTTACAGTCCTGCACATCTGGCCTGAAGCAAATTGGCATTTGTTATGACCTTGCCTCCAAGTGAGGTGTTATCATCAGTGGTAGCTCTCTGCATTGCTATGGCATCCAAGAACATGGTCACATCTAGACTCTGCTGTGCCAGGTCTATGCAGAACAGTGATCGCACGTCCCCCACCGGGTGTTCAGCCTCATGTTTGTGCCGATAGGCGCACAGACTTGCTGTATTGCAGCAAGTATATGTGTATATATATATATATATATGTATAGGGATACAAATATATATATATATAAAAATATATATATAATATATATATATACACTATATATAATATATAAATATACATATATATATAGGGATACATCCTTCTCTCCCGTTTCCCTTCTTTGTGCCTTGGCCAAACCCTGTGTGGCTTTCTGCTCTCATCTGCCTGTCTGTGGTGCCTGGCCCAGCTGCATCATTTGATGGGGGAGAAGCAGGAGGAGGAGGTTGCTTTCTAATTACAGAGAAGCAATCAAGCGTGCCAAGCTGTTACTGTCCGCCTGCCTCTGGCATGGGCTGGGAATGAGAGCTGGGATCCTCAGGGCTGTTGGCACGAGGGGTATGTTGGAGGCRTTAACTCCTCCCTTGAGTGCTTCCCAAGGGCAGGTCGAAAGGCAGCTTGGATCCAGACAGTGCGGGAGGGCTGGGGGCAGCACGGCTGCCCCAGCCTGCATCTTGGCAGCACCACTGCCATGGACCCATATGGRTTTTGAAAAGCTATTAAGAAAAGCCTGTCCTAGTAAATCTATTTATTAAAATGGATTATTAAAGCAGTGAGTGTTTCCCACTCCTTATGCAGAGGTAGGCTTGAATAACTCTGTTGGCAGGGAAATGRGGCAGCCACACAAGGGCGCATGGCTGGCTGCCACCTGATCTCCACTCCAGGTTGCCTTCTTCATGCACCCGACAATCACTCCACTCTGCTCTGTAAATGTCAGTGACCAATTTCGYGCTATGCGTGGTCCATCTAGAGGAAACAACAGGGCCTTTTCTCCAGGGCGACCAGCAGGTCCCGCTCAGACCTTTCCAGCAGTGGCTTGAAATCACTTTTTTCCAATGCCAGTCATTTTCTAGCTTTGACTATATCCATGGCTGGATTCTTCTGAAAGAGAAATTACATCCGGCTTCATTGTTTTCTTTCCCTTATGTTTCTGAAAAAGCAGGCACAATATGATCACACGTTCATCACACCAGCTAGTCTTTCCTAAAGTATGGAAAAATTAGGTGCTCTTTCTCCTCCTTTCTTTCCACTTTCCTTAATCTTCAAACATAATGCACTCTGCTTTCTGCATGAGCATGGCCTGACTAGAGAAAAAGAGCTTAGTGCTAACAAYATTGTGTTGATTTTTTACTATTTCAAGTACCGATGGTCTAATTGGTTTGGAGTGACGCCATTTGTTAAAGAAACACAAGGCACAGCCTGACACCTGCTGTATTAATTACTTGCTGCGTTAGCTAATTGCTTGCACACCCTATTAGGTGAGGCAAGTTGTYACCATCATTGCGAGTTGAAAGCACCAAGCAGGAAAGACCGAAATTGCTGGTGACAAGGGCAGGGGAACTGGAGGAGGCAGATGGGGACAGTGGGATGGGGCTACCTCYCAGCAGATCATCCAGCTGGCCCAGAGAGGTGAAACCCAGCCACAGAAACATCTCTCCGGCTTGAGAGAGCTGGATGGGCAGGAAGGGAGTTGTTCGGAGAGCCCTGGGACTCCTAGGGATGAATGACCTTGGGTGTTATACTGCCTCTTTCCGTCCTTGTTTCCCCATCTGTAAAATCCAGAGAAGGGTATTGACTTCCTTTTGAAAAGCACTGATGACAAGTGTTATATAAAGGCCAGAAATCATTACCAGTTATTGTTGGGATGAGCCGGGGAGGAGTGTATGCAGAGATGGAAAAATACAGGGAAGACAGAGGATGCAACAGCAGAAAGCAGCGTGGGGAAGTGCGGGCAGACCGGAGAGCGTGTCGCACTGGGTCTGCCTCTCTGGGGCTCTTGCTGCTGTCAGGGAGGGGAAGGAGCTGTGCACAACACCATCGAGCCTGGCACAGAGGTGCTGGCATTCCCCATAGCTGCCAGCCTCCGCAGGGGCCAGAGCAKCTGATCCTGGGCAAACATTCAGTGGGAGGCAGTGACAAGTCCAATGGTCACCTGACAGTCCCAGCAGATGGTGGGAACCCTGGTGTCCCCATGTCTGGGCAGAGCTTTCGGGCAGGACTAGGAGAGCTGCAGCCCTGTCCTGTCCCCAGCGCAGAATGAAGCATGGACACAGCTGGTCCATCGCGACCGCATCTCCGCTCTGTGCAACAACCCGTCCTCCTGGTTTGGCTGAGATGGCCCCATGTGCCGCATCTGCCTGTGCACGGGGTCGTAGGACACTGCTGCACCCCGGCTGCGTGCTGTGACAAGGGGGGGGGGTCCCTCCTTTCCAGCTGATGCCTGCGCCCGGTCCCCGCGCTGCACAGTTCTCCTCGCCCACACTCGGCCGCTTCCTGACATCTAGCGGGAGCAGGACAACACGGCAAAGGGAGCCGGTGCCAGCGCCAGCTCACCGCATGTGCCAGCTGCAGCAGCGCCTGAAACCTGGGCTGCCAGAGCCAGCAGGGAGGGTAGGGGCTGGGGGGCAGAGCGGGGCAAAAGAGACAGCCCCCCCCCCCAAAAAAAAATAAATAAATAAAAGAAGAAGAAGAAGAAGGAGGCACCTCTCTAGCCTGCCGAGCTCTGCCGGTTGGTGTTGGGCTGAACGAAGGGGCTGCACGGTGCATCCACGCTGCCCAGTCCCCAGAGGCCCCCCTGGCCAGCRTGGTGCATTTACCTGCTGTGTACACCCTGGTGCTCAGTCACGGCCAGAGCTGAGTTTAGCTGCAGCAACAGGTTATGCCCTGAGCTCTGGAGGACATGCTMTCGTCTTCAGCCACCACAGCTAAACCCCAGAAGGACGATAGATGGGGGCTCACAGCAGTGAGAGGACTGTGGCTTGTTTTATTTTTAAACCCTTTTCTGTAAACAACAGTGGCTCCTTTCACACTCCTCGCTGCTGCAGAGTGGGAGGAAGCTGGCAGCTGCGCTGTTCCCACAGCAAATTTCTTTCCTCTTTCTTCATTGGGTTTGGAGAAAGCCTGGGGCTCGGCCCCGGGCACGAGCTGGAGGAGAGTCGGGCTCCCCCGGGGCACAGCCTCGTGTTGCTGGGGGAGAAACTGACAGTCCAGTTCTTCACGGAGCCTGTTAGCAATGGCCTAGCAGAGACCCTGCTCTGATGCATGAGGTGTTTTAAAGGTGCCTACACTGTTATGCGCTGTCTCAGCCCACTTGCRTCCCCTCCATCCCCCCACACTGCTCCGGAGTTCCCAGCAAAACACAGCACAGAGTGGTGCAGAAGACAGTTGTCCCACTCGCCCCCATTCCTGGAGGTGGGAACAAACATGCTTGGTGATATTAAAGGGATGGGCACCATGAGGACCCCTCAGTTRGCATCACCACAAGCCAGGTCTGCCCCTTTCACTATCCTTCCCCAAAGTCTCTAGCTGCAGCAGTGGGCTGGAACCACTCCACATGGCTCATTTGTACATGGCCTCTTTCCCTAGGCCAAACTACTTTTTTTTTTTCCCTTTACCCCCTCCTTACTGCTATCTGCCCTTGCCAGACTGTGTTCACAGAGTGCTTCTSAAATGCCAATGTGAAGGCCAGCACATCACTTCTCCATGTGCCCCTGAAGCTCCCTCTGGATGCAGAAGCACTTTCATCAGGAGCCCTATGCTCAATGTGTAACCAGAAGGTCAAACACCACCAACAAAACAAACAAACCAAGACCTTTATTTCAGTGACCAGGAAGAAGACGCTAATACAAACTCCAAAGKTACTCCAAGCAAACTGGAGTGATTTGCACAAGTCTCTTCCACAAAAAGGCCAGGCAGAAGCAGCTCCGGGCCCTGGCTCTTTCCCAGCACAGGGCAGCCCCACACTTCCCCCTGCATCCCCATCCCATCCCCTCCTTGAAGCCCAGGTGAAGCTCCTGCACATGGCAAGTTGGCAGCTCAGAGGGCACACAGGAAGCTCTGGGGGCTGTTGGCTGAGCTCACACTTACCCTCCAGAAGAGAAAGGCACTTTCCAAAATTCAGTGGTGAGGAACCAGTGTGCTCTGCCACCCACACGTAGCTGCCCTGGACAGGCACAGGGATTCCTGCCATTGCCTCTCCTGCCCACTCCAGTTAGACAGCCCAGCGGCTCCCGAGGAGCCTGCAGCCCCTTTGGGGAGTCATGCTCCTCCAGAGAAACAGTGGCAAAGTGAGAGAGGACACAGCTCAAAGGCAGAGGAGCAAATCCAGCTTCACATTGCCCTCAGCCATTCTGCTCTCCTTGCAGTCCCTCAGGAGCAACAGCTCAGCCCAGTCCAATCCACGCTCCAGGGAGGCACTTTGTTGGAGAGGATCCCAGAGAGAGAAGGGAAAAGGTGGCCATTGGGGGACAGGTCCCCATGGGAGCAGAGACTCCTACCCCAGAGATCAGGCTAACCCAGGCAGCAGCAGGACCTAGTGCTCACAGGGCACAGACGGATGCTGAGATGATTCACACACAGTAAAGAGCACTGCAGCCTCAACCCAATTTTCTCTCCCACACACATATAACAGCTCACAGAGCCCCCAGATGGTGTGTGGAGCATATGGGAAAGGCAGGGATAAGATTCTGGAAAAAAATTTAATCCAACAACTCAAAGTGGATATTATTCCTAAATTTCAACTCAAATCCACTGAAATTATGRTTGGGAGACAAAAATCCCAAACCTTCAAGACCTCTGTGGAGGAGAGCCCCAGCCTGCATGAGTGGGCATTACTGTTCCCTCCATATTCAGTGACAAGCAGCAGCCAGGCACGTGCAGCCAGCACTTTCCCCCAGTGCAGGGTTCACAGCCCCAGTCGCTGCGTACTGTCCTTCCCGGGCCTCCCCGGAGATTGGGCTCCCTTGACTTTTATCTGTCTGAACTGTTTTGGGGGCCCCTGAACAGGCACAGCTGCCACTCGGATCCCAACTTCTTCCTGAGGAGGCAGCAAGTTCCTAGGAAACACTGAACASAGAACTGCGCTATTGAAGGAGCAGAAAGTCTCCCCAAAACACTTCCAGGCCTACTTCTCCTGCATGGCTGGTTCCTTCATCTCCACACCCTGCAACCAGGTCTGAAACTGCAGTCTGAGCCCAACCAGGATCCAGAATCACCATCTCTGAKTTGGGAAAAGCACCAACACAACCAAACCCCTCCCTTCTCACACATTTCATGACAGTGGTCTCCTCGGCTGTCAGGCTAGGCAGCCRTGGCATCCCCACACAGCTCCGTACCGGGGATGCTCCCTGCAAGTCCAGCATGGCAAAGGCAGCCAGGGAACTGAATGGACCCAGAGGAAGGRGCATGCTCAGAGAGCCAGGTCTCTTCGCTGCATGGCCAAGGAGACCATCAGAAGCCGAACTATGAGATTCAGATTGTTTAATTTACCCTTTCTTCTAGTTTGAAGGACAGTCAAGTCGGACTCAAACAGAGGCTGAACCTTCAGCTCCCGAGGTCTGGAAAAGTCACAGGGACCTCTCCATATCCCAGCACAGCCTCTCCCAAGCCTCTAAACATCCCCCTCTCCTGCTGTGCAGAGCAGGCCCTTTTACTAAAAGGCTATGTTGTTCTTCAAGGAGGAAGACCCAAAACCAAGAGCATCATGGCGCTCATTCCTGTGCCCTACAGAGAGGCTTCCTTGGTGCTGGAGCAGCTCGCTGAGGAATTTTGGTTCCCAGGACACAACCCAATTTTCTGGCCTGGTCCCCACCATGGGGCTCGCTGCCCTCCCTCCCGGCAGCACAGCATGTCCAGGGCACCAAAGCGGCTTAAGTGGAGGGCATGGTATCGCTGCTGGCAGCCTCCATTCTCCAGGGGAGGCAGGTGCCCAGCTCATTGCTCAGACCGCTTTGGGGGAATCCAACCACGCTAAAGTCATGAAGAGACACATAAGGAAACCAGCTGGGTGGAGCTCTCCCTGGCACAGATGGCACCAGGCACCCAGCTGGACCCTCAGACCTGGCTGCGGGGGCCATGCAGGAGCCCACCGGGGTGGGCACGCARCAGAGCCGTGAGGATGCGCTGCAGCTGGGCCAGGCGGGCTCGCAGAGATGTGGTGGAGAAGAGCATCAGCTGGTAGGACGGGTCAAGGGGCAGGATGGAGATGAGCCACCAGCACCAGGCTGGTCCATCGGCAGAAGCCTAATAGGGAGAGAGAAATACCCACATCAGGCAACAGCAAGGCAGATAAACACCTAGTCTTTGGGCAGCATCTCTGACAGGTAAAATACACTTGTCAGTTAGGCAGCTGCTGCAGCAGTGCCAGCTTTGGCTAAGGTATTCATCTAAACAGCTCTTTCGTCTGTCCAGGCTCGAGACTGCTGGCTAAAGGAATTCAATTTCCAGACAAACATACCCCAGGGAGTCTCCAGACACAGCTGCAACCAGGGAAGTCTCTACTAAAGAGACAGAAATATCTTGTGCCTTTGTTTGTCTTAAGGCAATCGCTTTGCTAAGCATGAGCCAAACTCTCCTCTCAGCCCGGGCTGCACAGACCTACCGGCACCTCGACGTGGCAGCACTCGCACCCCTCCGCCGGCACGCGGCTCAGGCTGCACCTCCCAGCCTGCGCCGGAGGCAAGGGGAGCCTCCCCCAGGGAGCTCGTCTTCTGGGCGTTTGCTTCAGCATTACTCAACTGCTCTAACAGGGGCAAGAAAGGCCAGACAGGCATAAGAGCTGGGCAATGCTTTCGGAAAATGCTCCTTTAAAATGTGAGCCAGTTTAAGAGGGAAATACTCTACTCATCTGAGTGAGGCACAGTCATTTTCTAGTTCTGAGCACAGCATTGGCATGACTGCTGCCAGGACAGCTCTAACCAAGGAACGGGCCAGGCACATGCAGAAAGAGYGTGTCTGCAATGGTCTGGGCACAAAACACTTTCTTCGCAATAAATGAAATTCCAGATCTGAATTTGTCAAAGCAAGTAAATTGGATTCTGTCATCTTGGCACCTCTTCTCAGGCCAGCCATGGCTTTTGCTCCAGTGAAAAGATGAGAAGAAACAAGACCACAGACTCACTGAATTCTGGGTTAGTTGGTTCTCTGCGTTTTCCCCATCACCACCCCCAAGTGTTTCCAAATCCAGGYAGTTTAGTTTTTAGTTTGACAAAAGGACTCAGGAAAGCTTATAAAACTCAGTGCTTGGTTTCCAAGAACAGTTTTAAAACCCAGAGAAACATTAAACTGTTTTAACAGACAATTCCTAAAATACCTCTGAGTAAGAARTGCAGTAAACAGTGAAGAGTGAAAAACAGGATCTGCTTTTTCTCATCTTTCACCTTCAGGGCCTTTGGGACCCAGTAAGAGCCTTGCAGGGAAGCACACGCTCCTGGGCAGCACGTGCTACAGCACYGAGCCRGACCCACAGGCAGAGTACGGCCGGRTYCGTGCGAGTGCACCTGGGCACAGAGAGAAGCCTCAGTGCCAGCACGGACGCCCGGCAGAGCTCCAGCAGCCTCTCCTGGGACGTGCCAGGCTCCTGGCACACACAGTTTCTCCCCACACATGCATCCTAGCAGGAGAGTAAGAGATTTTGATCATGAAGCCAAAAAGCGTCCCACGTCCCTTCTTTTCGGCTACGTGCAAGGCAAGCCTCCCCTTGTAGGGGAGTCTCCTGGCTTTCTGGTCCTGACACCCTCCCAGTTTGGCCCATCTGGCTCTCATACACACACGCGTGTGCACACACTCTTGCAGTCCTCAGCAGCTCGGCTCCTCTGCATCTCTCCTTGTGCTGCTCCACCTGCTGCCTCACATCACACAGGCACAAGATTTCTGCTGGCTTAAGACTGACTACAGGAAGCTGAGGAAGAGGCGGTATGGGAGTAATCAGTGCCCTGGAAAGCACACCTACAACAAGGCCATGTAGAAGCTTGCTCTGCTAGCTTAGCAAAGCGATTCCAGATCCTCTGAGCTCCCTCCTGTGAGAGTTTCTGCCATAAGGCTCCTATAGATGCTTCTGACAATGGTCAGTGGAGGAACAGCTCTAACTCAAAGGCTCTCTAAGCACCCTCCCTATTTAGGGCACCTCTTCCTTCAGGTGTTACCTGGATATCCTCTTCCTTCTCTGGCAGGGGTCCATGCTGCATCAAAATGTGTCTAGAGGCAACATCTTCATGCTCACAAAACCTCCGAGCCAACTGGTAGGTGCTCTCATGCAGGCACTGCAGCTCCTCCAGCTCCTCCCCAGCCACCTGTGTGGAGCAGAAAGACAGGGGTGCATGGGAAGGAGGAAGACAGCAGCTCACATCGGATGGAGGAGAGGCCACAGAGGGGCAAAGAGCAGACTTGTTCTTGATGCATCGACCTAAAGCACCTTGTCTGCTCTCCAGAGTATTTGCTGAGCCTGAGCTAGCCACAGCACAGAGAAAGGGAAGATTCAGGCACCATAACCTGACTTCACTGTCCATAACCAGGAGCTCTCAGGATTTTGCAGTCTAGAGGGCCTGCACTCCACACCAAGCTTTGCATTTAACTCCAGTACAAGGAAGCTAGCAAGGCTAACAGGACACAAGTCCATACTTGGATTCAGCAYTGAAAAATGCCATCAGCAGAAAGAGACTGCCACCCTGTGCCCCAGAAACATGCCCACCAAGGGTGTTCCCACATGTCAGAATTGCCTCTTCTGACTTTGTCCCTCTGCAATGCAGACTTCTGCTCTGGTCCTKCCCTCACCTTCTTGTCCTCCAGATACTCAATATCGGCAGTGTTGTAGCCATCCCTGTGTCCCCGTTTCAGCACCCGGAAACGCCGCCTCCCTATCGTGTCCACCAGAGATCTTCCATCCGCCAGGAACTCAATCTGCTGAATCTCCAGCATGCAGCCATAGTCAGCAAAACTGGAGTGAGCAACGGAGAGAGAAAGCAGCATGAACGGSAGTGCCAATGGTGGGAGAGCCGCTTTTCCTAATTACACCACCTCCACAAAGGAGAAGCCCCAGTGACAAGGGGACTGGGAGTTATCTCTGAGTTATCACTCGCTGCTAAGAGGACAGGAATAGAGAGCACACTGCAGCACATGCACACAGCTCTCTTGGATTGGCCTTATACTGAAGTGACTCAGATCTTCATTCTGCCCTGACATCTAAAGGTCCTGAACAAACCACTCCTTGCTCAGACATCCTCCTAAAGCCCATCAGAGGCCAGAAAATACTAACCACCTCATTTCATTAGAGGAGGACTGGATCACAGGGAGGACATGCCCAAGGAAAGACTTATTTATCAGAGTACTTGGGTTAGTAGCCTAGAGATTCAGCCACCTGAGATACGGAGGTTTCAATATGCAGGCAAATATTGCCACATAGCATTGAACAAAAGCCCATTTAGCCCAGTGTCCTGTTTTCTCATAGAGACCAGTTGCAGCTTGATAAGGGCAGTGTATAAGATATAAGACAACTTTAATCACTAACAGAAGCTGGAGGACACTGCTAGACAATCACATAGGTCAGAGACTTCACGTTGTTCCTASACCATCATATTTAACAGTCATTGATGGCTCATTTTGGCCCCATTTATTCTCTGGCCTGCAAGATGTCAGAAGGCAGGGAGCTCCAGTTTCACTCCATACTGTGTGGGGAAAGCACCACTTCCCTGTTGATTTTTTTCTGCGGGGGTGCTGTGGGATACAAAACTGCGCCCTGTTCCTCCCCTCTATACTATGAAGGATTTGAGAGACTTCCAGCTAACAGCTCCTCAGCTGGAGCCCTCCTGAAGGGTGCAGAGTGACTCAGTGCCTCTGTAAAAATGCACTAAGTGAGGCAGCTGACTCCTGGCCAAGTTATCAGGAGCCCCACACAGAGCTGTGGGCTCAACAGCCTGCTCCCAAAGCCCCGCGCAGCACCAGGCTATCTTCCTTTCTCTGCATCAGTACCTCCGAGGTAACACAAGCTACACAGTTTTCTGCGTGCTCCTATAGGGCAAATATGCTGGGACTGACACAGAGGGGCAGATCGGTTGTGCATGGGAAGGGCAGGAAGGAGATGCCTTGCCCTGGGGCTCACCTTTTTCCATTCTCGTAGATGCACATGCCAAACCTCCTCGTACCTGTCTCCTGGCACCGTCGTATCATGAGGCGGTAGCGGGGCTCRAAGACATGTAGAGGGCATGAAACGCCTGGGAAGGACATCGTGCATACGAAGATGGGGATATTCTTGGTCAGACTGAAGGAGAGGAGGAAGGACTTGAGGCCCCTCTGAGACATTCAGAAGCAAATTCTACTGACCCCCAGCTTGGACCCTGGCCACCCTCCTGAAGCAAATCTGCAAAGTACTTTGCCCCAAGAAGGGATGCTCYGGCTCAGAGCAATGCTAAAGCCTCCACTTGACTCACCAGGAGCCCAAGGACAGGCTCTGCCCACACAACAGCCCCCACAAAGGGATGCTCCCTCATTCCTATATTCCCCCCAGGCACTTCTGGGCTCTCTGAAGTGCTGTGCCATGGTCCTGGAGACAGGGCAGATGCAGCTCAAGCAGACCGAGGCCAGAGCAATGCAGCCCMCTCCCTGCCTCTGCCCATGCACACATGTGCCTGAGAAGGTCCTTGCTTTACTTGGAGAGCTCTGCCATCTCAGCCTGGTGCAGCTCTCTCCGCTCAGCCAGCTGGGAGGGGAAGGTGGCCAGCATGATCTCCTGCAGCAAGACAGTGGGGTTGTAACTTCCAGCCTTCAGGAACTGAAAGAAATGAAACCCAGGAACAGGTTGGATAAGAGCAGACAGGGAGCTGCCGAGCCCCTCCAGGCTCCCAGTCATGCTCACTTTCGTAGGAGCTCAGGGTAATTTTAGATCAGAATGTCACAGATAAAAGCAACCAGTGTGATGCTCTCCAGCCTGCTAGTAGGGCTAGAGGTCAGGTCCACCAAGACCTTCAGGCACAGGGAACTGATATGGTTCAGACTTAGGATCCATCTAACATAATGTCTTCTCTCTRACAGCACTGCAGTCCTTGTATGACAACCTAATTTCCCTGATGGTCTTGTCTGCATCCCTTCTCGTTAAAGATTAAGCCAAATCTCCAGACTAGAGGTTTTCCATCCATTTCCATTTGGAAAGGTTATTAGCATTAATTTCCCTCTCTTTAACTCTGCCCTGTTTACAATCTCACTAAATCACTGTGGCCTTCTCTGGAAATGAATCCCTCAGTCTTAATTATAAATTGTGTGGTCCTTCCCATGTGAGTGAAGCTGATACCTCTCTGCCAGATAGCTGTTCACATGCAAGCATCACAGCTTTCCACTTCAGCCCCAGTACACTGACCGCAACCAGAGTCAGCATACAGGGGCCCCCAGCTCCCCCTTGGGCCCCATTCCACCAGGCCACATGCCCTCACCTCTCTTAGGCTCTGTTTGCAGAGGGGGCAGTTGGGCCTGTGGTCCAGGCAGCGTTCGAGGCACTCCTTGCAGAAGGTATGCCCACATGGTGTTGTCACTGGCTCAAATAACATCCTGCAAAACAACCAAAATCAACAGACCAAATAGCCAGATGTGGGGRAAAAGGAGCATGTGTTGCACCACTCCAGGCTCCTGCAAGGGAGGACCATGAGACAGACACTCAGCGTAGCCTCTGTTCAAAGGGCTGGGTACTCTTGAAGCTGTCATTCCCCCCAGGCCAGGGTTTTCCTGGTTTGGGCCCCTTTGCACAGCACTCCCACAAAGTGGTCAGGCACACTTGCTTGGCAGAGGCTGGTGCAGCAGTAGTTCAGCAGACCAGGGCGGGCAAAGCTGTGGGTGCAGCTTCAGGCTATTACTGGTATAGTACCTGCTCCTTCTCTTTCGAAATACCCTGCCGAGAGCAAGAGGAAAACAGGTCTCAAACTTACGGTCCTGTGGGATTTTGCTTCTTGAAGCAATGAAGCATTTCCCATGTCTCCTTCTACCATTTGAAGGGAAACATGTTAGCGAAGAAGGCTGGTTAAAGTCAACAACAACAGTGCTGCATGGATAAGACACCACTGAAAGCTATCTCATGATGTGTTTTCCATGATCCAGYGGAAACTTAACTTCACTGATGCTGCATCAACCAAGCCTTGTTTATATGTTGTTCTGTTAATTAAGAAGTTCTTAACTGGTTTATTCCTTTAATCAGAAGCCTAAGATCAGACTGTTGGACTTGCATAATGCTGTAAACCAGATCAAGTGCTTCCTTCTCCCAYAGCTCCAAGAGCAGAGCAGGCTGCAAGTCACTCAGGTTGCTCACAGGTGGCTCCAGGATCAGAAATGAAATGAAGACCTCAGGAAAGCGCTGCTTGGTTAAGAGACCAGTGGAAGCCACCTACTGGAGGTACAAATTGTTACTTCTTTCTTTGCCTACTGAATCCTGATTCTTCTTGAGCATGACATTTCCCTGCTCTCAGATGGAGCAAGAGATCTAAATTCACCTAATTCAGACCACATATAGCTTCAGTCTGGCCCCTGCTTTGCAGTTCGCTTGCAGGTCATTCCCCCATGCCATACCCAGAGCTTGAAGAYATTGTTGCATAGGAGACCTCGACCATCCTGCGTGTACAGCAGTAAAACACCCAGTCCTCTGGGAAGAGTGTACTTGCACAAATGCTCAAAGTCCTGGGACACACTGAAAATAGCCCAATTTCAACATACCCTTTGGCAGTAAGTGCTCACTCACAGGCACCCAGACCTTCCCAGGCCTGGCAGACGGACATGTACTCTACCCCTGTCTCTTCTCCCACCCCCTGTGTGCACAGCGCTGGGCCAATTCCCCTCTCTGGGATTGCAATGGCAGTGTTAGACATTAGACAGCATTTCCTTGAGGCAAAACCTTCCTGTTCCGGGCTGCTGTTACAAAGGGCAATCACCACTTAAGATCTTTGACCCCACTGAACATCGCCACCTCTGCACTGATGTCACGAGCGATATAGATGTAGACACACTGGGTCTGAGAGACTGATCTAAGCTCTTCCAAGCTTTACAGAGAAAAGCCCACCTCCGTACCTTCCTCACTTATCTTTTATCCTTTAACCTGTGTTTCTGCAGTGCTAGGCACYGAGTTTGATACTAGGGTGTGAAGAAAGCTCCAGAGTGGGGAACAAACCCTGGCAGATGCCTATTCTTCATCCTGACAGCTCACTGGTTGGAAAACTCACCGTATGCAGAGAGAACACTCCAGGTCAGATATGCTCAGCAGGTCCCCCAGGTACAGCTGGTCTCCTTCTGCTGCTTCCTCTTCGGTGTCTGACAGGAGAAAAAGACAAGGAAAAAGTAACATCCCCTAGAAAACATGCTGAGGCTTTCTCAGTGTTGAGACAAGCAGGAACCATGACATGGGCTGATCTCCTGTCCCACACAGACTGCAGCATTTCACCCTGTTCATCTCACCATGGCACACTGAGCCACCAGGGCAGGCTAGGGGACAAGGCACACCGGTGAAGCAACYGTTTATCAAAGGAAGTCTCCTTGCGACTCCACATAGCAAAGGGAACAAATTATATCTGGTTGTAACTAGAATTTTTCAAACCAGATGCAAAGATTTGGTAAACTTCCACCAGCTCAATAAAGGGTATCAGACCCCCTCACATCCGCACACAGTAAGTGCGATGGCTGGAACTGCCCCATCGCACGTCCCTCGGATCTCCACTCACTGGTCTGGCACATGTCACAAACACTGAGATTACAGCACCAAAACGTATTTTAAACAGGCATTTTGCCTGAGATGAGATTTTGGTACCTCTGACGGCACTCACCTGACAACTGTTTTTCCTGGCTCTCTGCCAAAGCATCTGAGTCTCGCTGTCTTCCTGGCAGGGAAAGGGTGAGTGTCACCTCACCATCCTCAGGCTCCGTGTCCCCTTTGCCAGTCTCCTTTGCTCCCTCCTGATCCTGGACACAAAGAGGGGAGTGAAAATACATAAATCAAACCTGATAGTCCTACTCTCTCTGCACTTCACCCAGCCCCATCCACCTGAGTGAGTCCTATGCAACCAAGAGGTTTCTCTGTACATTATCATATATTAACCTGTTGGATCTGCTGGATGCTAGGAGAGTGAGGCCTTGAAAGGCATCCCTTGCTCACCTCTGCAATGGCATCTGGGAGCCACAGTTCTACCTTTTTTCGGGGTGAAACAAACCATCCCGGAACTTGCGCACAGGGAAAAACACTTGAAAAGCAACACTCAGAGGGAGATCTGGGCAATTTTTACTGCCTAGAGCATACACTCATGGGATAGTTGATCTTGCAATTTAAACAGGGGTTTACCTATGCAAATCACTTAGTACTTGGGTGTATTTAACCCAATTTCTCCAATTTTCCCCTCCCTCTAAACCTGCCAAATTTGTCCTTAGAAGGCAAAGAGCAGAAGATGAGCTTTCCTTGATACCTTCTAGTGGTCTGAACTGTCCTCAAATGCACATTTCTAATGAAAAACACTATTAACGCCAATATTTTATACTCTCTTGCTGAATGCAATGTGACTTATGTTTTAAACACAATGAAAGTCTGACGCCTTACCAAAAATACTGCAGAACAAATTAAGAGAAACAGAAAACAGGCTGGCAAACAGGAGAAGCCTTCTCAGGTTCCCCAGTCTCTGTAGCAAGAACTCAGATCATGTCTTTGCTATCCTGCAGGACCTCTCTTTACCTKATCTCTCCTCCTATCATTGGGAGATGCCAATTTGGGATGTCCCAAAGGGACAGTAGGTCCCATTGCTGTCTCAGATCATTGCAGACTTTCTCACCTGAGCACACTCTTGTGCCAGAGAGAGTGTGAGCCCAGAACTTGATCCTTCTTCCCCTGCTTGGGGGTTGGATGAGCCCTGGCAGGTAGCTGGAAGCTCTGCAGCCACGCTTGGCTGAGGAGAGTTGTCCTGCGTGAGGATCTGCAAGGAAAGGACACAGGTCAGATGTGACGCCTCAGAGAAGACACCTCAGGCTTGCTGAGGATGCAGCCTGCCACGCTCCATCCCTCACAAGCCATAAAAACAAGTCTCTTGCTCTCTGCAGCCTTGTGTGGGCACAGTATGGGCTTCTTGTTTCAGCAGTAGCTGAGTCCTCTGTCAAACCAATACCCGAGCCAGACTAAGGAAGACAGTGGTGAGAGGCAATGAATAAAAAGGCATGTTTCAAAGGCTGGGACCCATGTTCTCCACTACCCAAAAGGAGCGAGCGGTTGGGGGCACATCGTCATTCCTCAGTCCCCTGCCCTTTCCACCCGAGAGGAAARGTGTCCACTCATAGCATGAAATCTCAGTGCCAGGGAGAATGACAGAGGTGATGACAGTGATTTCGGTACTGGCCTGAAATCTGGACTGCCTGCCAGCTGGTCCAGAGAATCAAAGGCAGCCTTGTTCCAGAACGGAGGTGAATGGTGGCTAGATTAGCAGCTCTGAAAAATGTATTTTTTCAACCAGAGGCTTGGACAAAGTAGCCAACCCAAAGCTCCCTCCTACTCTGGCCTAGAGAGACAGCTCAGGAAGCAATGCAGCAGTGTCAGTGCTCCTCCAGCTGGCTCCAGGAGCCTAGCAGGGGATCCCTACTAGTAACAGAAGCTTGAGTATCCCTTCAGCAGCCCCTGCCTCTGTTGCCCCGAGCATAACTAGAACACCCAGTGAGAAGGGAACGGGTGACCCAGCAAGCACCTGGGGGGAGGCACAAAGAGCGCCAGGTTTGGCCTCACAGCCTCAAGGCCTCGTTTGGCATTAAGGCTGGTGCAAATCTCACTGAAAAGGAAGGTAGGAGGTTGATCTTTCTTCCCCACCTCAGGAGAGCTCCCATTAGTGTTTCCCAACCCTCTGATCAAATGGGCACAACATCACAGAACTGGCCTTGATCACAGCCCACTAGGCCTGCTGCCAACTGAGAGCACTGCTCTTCAGCTCCTGGCTGAGCATCAGGTCTGGAGCGAGCCTCCCTCTATCGCCCTGCCTGCCCCTAGCCAAAGCTGAAGTATCTGGACGTATTGCTGCTCCCATGCTCAGGTTTGTCTTCTTTGCCTACCAAATGCACTCTCGGAAAGAAACCAGTATCAGCACAGCCACACATCATACAAAACAGTTTTTCAAAACACAGCAATTGCAAAAGTCAAGTAGATAAACCCTACAGAGGCCTAGAGAAGGGGTCAAGGGCTTYTCCCTTTGAATGCTGAGAAACTTGCCAGAAAGTGCTGCACAAATCAGCAAGTGAGCTCCCAGGCCTGTTTTTCTCGGAGGGCAGCTCAACCAAAATTTCCCCAGAGCCCCGCAACTCATCCCAGGCTGCTGCTCCTCCCATCACCAGCACAGCTGTGTGCACTCGCTCTGCAGAGCTCCAGACCTCTACTGATGGATGGGACCATCAGTGGGATGGAGCATTTACATCCTGTATTTGCAACATAACACATCATTACTGGATTTGGATAGTGTGTTCCTGTGCAGGATGAATCCAATGACTATGTGAATTCACAATTGTCAGTAAACATGAACCAGGCCCTGCAATCRGTGGCTGACAGGAGATTGGTGTTAGGACCTTTGGATGACAGGTAAAATATCCACATCCCTCTCTGGAACTAAGATTTCGCCAGCCTTCTCCCTTCTCTTCCTTCCCTGGCACTGGGACCTGAAAAAATGAGCTTTCAGAACCATGCCAGGACAGCTAGAAGAAACCTTCTGGAGCAGAAAGGGAGAAATTCCTCCCATATGGTAAGCTCTGGCTGTAAGCAGAACTATAATACTGGGGGCAGGAGATGTTCATGTTCAAAGAAGGTCTGACAGCTCCAGGATTTGTGACACCAAAGGGAAAGTCTCTTCTGTGGCTGGAGGATATATCCATTACCACTACGTGGCACCATCCAGCCTGGTTATGCTCAAAAGCAGGGCAAAATCTCTTCTGGGTTCAGAAAACAGAGCAGCAGGGCAGCTGCTCTGCAGCCTCTGGCATCCCACAGGTCCACTTTCTCCAAGGCTTCTCCCCAAAATTCTCCTGTTGTCAGAGAAAGGAGTATGGACAACTAGTGCCCACACCCCGCAGCACTCCCTCTGCTCACCTCGCCATCTCCAGGCTCAGCCCTGCACACTGCGTCCAAGTCCTCCAGCGCCTCTGGATACTGCCCCAGTGCCACGTACGCCTCTGCCCGGCACAGCCGCAGGGAAGTGTCACCTGGGGCTGGAAACAAATRTCATTACTTGTGCCACAAGTCTCCATCGAGCCACACGCTGAGCTGCTGCAGCTGGACGAGACCTAGGGAGACCTTGCCATRGTGGGACATCTCCTGCTGCATCCCTCAAGCTAAACACAGCCCCTGAGCTCCTCCTCAGGTAGAAGTTAGTGGCCTCATAACCTTCTGCAAGGGTRGTCATTTTCCTCAAAGTATCTACTTTAAATTTCTCTTTATTTCTTCCTCCTTATTTCCCATCTCCCTGAAAAGCTCTCAGCCACAGGCCTCCATTGCTGCCTTGGAGCTCTGTTTCAGCACCTACTTGTTCGCCTGTGATGGGATCTGTGCTCACATCCATCCTTTCGGGATGCAGCTGCTGGAGAAAGGGTGCATCACGTACATCCTCCTGATGGTGGCTGTTGCCACAGGAGGCTCTGCAACATGATTCACCCTGCAGATCCACAATAACATGTTACAAAACAAGCCAGCAGCTGTGGAGACCTGCATTCACAAAAGCTGGAGAGCCTGCTGGACCCAGCSTTTTGCCATCTCTATCCCAGGGCAGAGGGAAAGCCAGGGGAACTACAAGGAGGGCTCCAGATCTGCCCCAGCACCCTGTGGGCTGGCTGCTGGGAAGAAGGCAAAGGTGGTGGATCAACACCTCCCATTGCAAGACCTCAGAATGTTTCCAAGTACAAGAAAAGGCTGAGATTACCCAAAATGGGGTAAGGGAATTCAGCACCCAGTTCTTACTCATCCATYTTGCAGGGCACAAGCTCTTGCTGATCTTGTAAAGTATCCCTACAGCGGGGGGGGGGGGGAACCACCTCCTATGGGTGCTACTGGCCATGAAAACCTTTTTCCTCCCTTCTCACAGAAACCTCATTAGGACCTTCCTTTCCACCT
Source organism: Rhea americana (assembly GCF_003343005.1). Classification (NCBI taxonomy): domain Eukaryota; kingdom Metazoa; phylum Chordata; class Aves; order Rheiformes; family Rheidae; genus Rhea; species Rhea americana. The sequence continues at coordinate 3,210,134 of NW_028186657.1, forward strand.
GCACCACCCACATGGGGCTTAGGGGGCACAGGGTGCTAGTGTGGCCAAACAAACAGGTGACCACTAATTAAACCAGTACCCTCAACACCCATGCAAYACAGCTTATGGAAGCCACTAGGTGTGGTCATGTTTGTGGGTTTGAGCTGATTCACAGATCCACCTCATTATATCATGGTTTGCTGTGGAGATGACCTATATCCAACGTGCTGCTGACTTTCCCAGCTAAGACAACAGGTCAATAAACCTGGTGCCACATCTAACCCAGCGCTGAGGAAGCTGCAGAGGCAGGTGGCTGCCAAGGGCTACGGTGCAGGTACCTGCTTCAGGGGGGAGGGAAATRCAGCTGTGACTCCAGTCCCCTAGGGAGGACTTCATGTTCCTGTCAGCACCTGGCTTTCTCCAGGGTGGCCAGGGCAGCTCAGGCAGCATGCACAGACACCTTAGCTGTGCACTGGGGCAGCACTGCTGGGACCACTGATTCAGCTGGGCCTGGGCAGGGTGCAATGATYGGACACAAGCTGTGCCATAGGTCCTCCTCAGCAACCTGTTTCAAGGCTGAAATGCAGCTCATTTTACCTCGTAAAAACCCTCCTCTCCCCCTTCCTGAAAATCTGAGGCTGAACTTGCATAAGTGAGGAACCACTTCCAGGCACTGGCACTTCATTTACTGTGGCAAAGGGTTTTACAGAAACATCTTGCTCGAGGGTTGGCAGCTCCTACCTGGAGGAGAGTCAAGCCCAAACAGCTCAGCCAGCACGAGATACAGCTTTGCAGGCAACGTTCCCCGCTCCCCCAACCCACCTCCACCATCACCGTGCCCAGGCCCCTACAACCCACGCAGCCACCCACTGCCTCTTACTGCGACGCAAGAAGTCTCTGCCCAGCTACTGCCTCCTCTTGCTCCCCTGCGTGGCGTGGAGCACGGCGAGCGCTTGCGCTCTGCCCGCCGTCGAAGGCGGCATCGCCGCCCGGACAGCAGCACCCGCTCTTGCTCGCTGAGCCTCGCGGCAGAGCGAGCCATGATCGCTCAGAACTTATTCTCACCGACGATCTTGGGCAGAAGCTTAGGGCTCAATTCAGGAACACTGGGAACTTACTACCCTGCCCCCTATCCCACAGGCACAGACCTAGAGACAAAATACTCTGGCGCTTAATGATAAGTAGAGACAAACAAACAGGTACAAAGTCTAGAGGCTTATTTTCCACATAAGCAAGTATGCGTTTGAGACATTTGCACAGCCTAGCAATAATGCAATGGATTTGGTGAAAATACAATGTGTAAAATCGGGCTACAAATTCTGCATTTCTCTTCTGCCACAGCTATTTTTGATCTCTGATATCATTAGATATTAGGGACGTTAGCCAGCTGGCAGACCCAGCAGCTGATGACTGACTGATAGCCCTCCAGGCACATTAGAAGTCCTCCTGTGTTACTGGTTACAGTGCACTTTTTTTGCTCGCTTAGAAAAAATAGAAGATAAAAAGTTGGCAATTTATTTTAGACGTAAGGTCTGCCAGGCAAGGAGAGCTGCTCTTTGGACAGAGCTTGCAGGCCGGCTGTGGGTTTCCTACAAAGCCAGAAGCAACAGCTCCCAACAGGGAACTGCTCAGCAGGGCACCACAAGCTGGTCCACAGAGCTACACTAAAAACACACGTTCTTGTGGGTGCAGCATTTATCGATGTTAAGGCAGGAAGAGAAGAGTGAAGGACAACCCAAAAGAAGCTGTGAAGCCTGAAAATGGTCTGCAGACCATGAAACTTGAAAACTCGCACCCCAGAAGCACCACCCACATGGCAGAGTTCAGGCAATACCAGTGAGCACATGTTAAYAGAAACTGTGGCTGTAATTCCCATTTCCTTTTTCCCCCTAATTCTGACTTCCCTGTCCTTCAGAGACCTGTGCACATAGTAGAGAGAGACTAAAAAAAACTTTCAAAGTTTTGCTCTATAGTAACAGAGGCTGTTTTATACTCTTTTCTTTTTTAGAGAGATATGCAATTGTACACTCAAATAAGACAAAAAAATAGTCAGACTGGCAATAGCAAAAAGAGTAGCAGACAACCTTGCAGGTGTATTTGTTTTGAACAAAGAGCGCACAGCATGCAAAATGGATGCTCTGGAGTGTTGCATAAAGGGCCCTGCTCCCAGCATCCGGAACGGCTGGCCCGCTTGGCCCCTTCGTTTCAGACATAGCCTTACCTCTGGCACTCGTCATGCAGCGACCGAGAAGTAATTGTCTGCGCCCTGCARCACAAGCTCGCTGCTGCCATAGAAATGCACGTCTATAAAGGACCTTTTGCCTCCACCGCCCCAACTCCCTGTTCCTCCAGGAACATTGTATAACCCCTTTTACTTAACCAGAGCACTCCAAAAAAACCCACTTGCAGCCCCACTTTAAAGTAGACCAAATCGCCTGGACCTAAACTTGACCCTGCAGGCAAATGTCTCACAAGAGCCTATCCCAGAAGGGGCCACAGAGGCCTTGCTGCACACACGGTGAGTGGGCTGGCCCCAGAGCCTCGCCAAGGCTGTGCTCTTGCCAGGCTCAGGGGGCTCAGATGCATCTGCCCTGGACTGAAAAAGTCCCAAACATTTTATATAATTGCCACGCCACCCTGGGGCCTGGCTGGGCCAAGCTCTTCCTCTAGCCCAGAAATGTTGCTGGATGCCCCCAGGAAGCTGCTGAGCTCTTAGCTTTAAAGATGCAGCTATTCCTCTCTGGCTGCCCTGTTCATGCCCTGTGCATGCAGGCAATGGAGTGCGCACTGCTCGCTCTGCCCTGCCGGCGGCCCACTCACTGGTAATGAGCAGCGGGCCTTGTTGTTGCCACCCATCCCCTCCAACAGCCCCTAGAAGCCCGGCAGAAAGGCAAAGCACACGAAGGAGAGCAGCCTGTGCCTGGAAGTGTGCCGCACKGTGCTGGGAGAGGACAGCTGGCCACTCCAAGCAGAGAGAGAGCTCACAGCCTCTGCATCTCGCTTCTGCACATCGTTCTACACAGTCCCATTGCTCTGGGTGCAGGCTGGGGACAAGCCCCTCGCACCCGGACAAATGGCCCAGGCRTCMCRGCTGCGCAGACGGGGAGGGCAGGGCGCTGCCAGGCCAGCGCAGCCCACCCGGGTACCGGCGGCGCACCCCGCGCATCCTTGTCCCCAAGGCCATGCCGGGGACACGCTGGGCCCCCCCGGCCGCGCCAGCCCCCGGGGCTTACCCAGCTCGACGCCGTGGCGGGCCGCGGGCCGCCGCTCGCCGGGCGCGCACTTGGCCAGGAGGGCGCAGAGCAGCACGTTGCGCCGCGCCGCCCCGACGCCCA
>NW_028186657.1:3213960-3290723 GCF_003343005.1 Rhea americana
GGGGTGTGGGGCCCGGCGGGGCGGGGCCGGGGTGTTTCGGAGCCGGCCGGGGGTGCGGGGTGCCGGAGGTACGTGGGGCTCCGCAGGGCAGGGCTGAGGTGCGCGGCCCGGGGTGCTCCAGGGCGCGGGGCGCCGCGGGGGTCCGGGGCTCCAGCGTGGAGCCGGGGCACAGGGCGCCAGCGGCGTTGGGGCGCTGCGGAYCAGCCGGGGCTGGTGCGGCTGGAGTGCGCCCCTGTGCAGACCTCACCATACAGACCTCCCCTTGGCAGAGTGTTTGGGAGGAAAGGGGTGTCCCTCCAACGCAGGTGGGTACCATGAAGAGCATCTCTCCCAGGCGCTCTGGGTATCCAGTGCTGAACCAACGTGGGGAAAATCCCCTTCCCACTCACAGAGCCCCAGCATGGGCACTGTGGCACAAGGGGGGTCTGCTCCGCTAGACAGCAGTAGCACCGAGAGGCCAGCAGCTCTCACAGGTGCTCAGAGAAATAGCAGAAAGGTGGTAACTCTCGAGCTCAATAGATCAGWGTTCATATAAGGAGGCTCCACATACTCCAGAGGCTGCTTTCCCCCACGCACTGTGGAAGGAATGCACGGGCTGGGAGATCACCAGCAAGGAGTGCTGGTGAAACCCATGCCCCAGTAGGGGAGTGGCCCATGGAGGTCTGGAGTATGGAGCAGGGCTTGTTTCAAAATCTGCTATGATTTCATTAAACAGGACAAATGACTTTAAAAACTCTTAAAAGTAAATATTTTGTGTGGCCTTTGGAGGATTCATAGTTTGTTCAGTATCTTTTTCAGTCCTCCCTTCAGAGTGGTAGAAGCTCCAGCCTGGGTTAGCAGCGCAGCCCCAAGGGCTTCCTTCCCCAGCTCTGGATCCCCTCATGGTGTCCAAGTGTGGCTCCAGGGACTATAGCCRCCGCTGGGAGCATTGCGGAGCCATCCAAGATGCTGCCCTGAGGGGGAAGTTCTCCTGGTTCTCCATCTGCTTTGGTCCCAGATCAATCTTTAGCCACCCTCCCAGAGGGGGCAGCCACATCTCTTACCCTAGGAGTTCTCCCACGGACATGTCTCAGATGTCCAAGGCTCGCTCACAACAGACCCAGTCCTCTCATGTTCTAGTTCTTGCCAGTGCTAGAACCAGGACAGCCAGGGAAACACAAAGCTCCAGGCTGAGAGAGGATGTGAACTGTGGGCTCCCAGACTCCACAGCCCTCTCCCTTTCCACTTGAGCATTTAGGACCCTCCTCAGGGCCAGCAATGCACGTGTACCAGAGGTGCAATTGCCACCAGGGAGTTCTCCTGTGGCATTCTGTTACCCTAGATTCTCTCCCCAGCTGTGGTGGAAATAGGCTGTAGGATGCCCAGAGGGTTCAAGAAGGACAAGTTTATGGCCCCCTGAGCCATAAAATGAGGGTGATTTTAGCCAACATGCCTGATTTTGCAGTGACATGCATGAAAAATACTCCATAACCTGGTTGTATGGCTCAGCTCAGGAGCAGCAACCCTCTGACACAGGGAGTTAATGTTGGATGAGAAGAGTAATATCCTACATCGCCCCAGCCAGATCCTCAGGAAGATACTGGGCTGCTCCCTCGAGGACCTGCCTTGTTCTGTTTTCTCCTGATTCACTGAGCAAATCTCCTCGTGCGTGCGTGTCCTCCAGCACCTCATAAACAGTGAGGACATGCTGCTGCCTTTGCATAATGCAGTTAAAAATCAATCAACCACGACACACAAATCCATTGGAAACCAGGCTTCATTACGGCCAGTGCAAGAACAATTTGTTTTCTCCATTCCGTAGAGCACTGAGATGTTTCTGAACGCCAAATGCTTTCACTTGTTGCCGATGTGTTTGTGCTGACTCAGCATATACTGGGSAGTGGGGAGGGGAAGGGAACATGCTTAATGCTAACCATTTGGCTGGCCAGAGGAGGACTTCGTGTTTTGCATAATACAGGACAGATCACATTGGCTTTAGCTACTATTTACAAAGCACAACAGATTTTTTTTATATTACTTTAAAGGTGGGAAACAGCTCAAGGTCAGTTTAGGGTGGGGAGTTCCAGGTATCATTAGGGTAGAAATCAGCTCCTCCTCCTGTGGCTCTCATCCACACGCTTTGGTTGTGTTTGGGCTCTTGTACAGCCTCATTAATGTGGTCCAGATTGTTAATAGCACAACATGTCATGGGAATCAGTGATTAATTCAATCCCTTTTAGTAAATATTTGTTGTCAGTGTTGGCATTCATCTTTGACATATTTGGGATTACGGAATGACACAGAGGTGACAGCACCTGCGTGTGAGCATTGCCTTCTCTGTGCAGAAAGCAACCTGAGAGCTTGTTAAGATATCTTCAAAGGCACCACACGCTCTTGCTAAGCAGGAATACACGCCATGGATGCCATGCATGCCCTCTTTTACGGGCAGGTATCCCTGCTCCTCCCACCAGCCTCTCTGTGCACTGATGAGGCAGTCTCCGTTAGACCTGCCAGTCCTGTTGCATGGAGGGACAAACCACTTTCCCTGTTTCAAAAGACCAGAAGTAGAGCATGGCAAAAGGGGCTGCAGCGTTGCCATCGGCAAGAGCCAGGCTGGGCTGACAGGGGCACACATTTACACGAGCAAGTGCAGCCTGAACAGGATGAGGCCCAGGGTTTGGTTGTTGCTGTTGTTTGTTTGTTTCCTTGGGTGACGAGGCAAAGAGCCAGGACCAGACCCAGCCTCAGCATCTGTACAATCCTGCTCCTACCCCCATGATTTACAGCACCCTTCTACCAGTGACATGGCTGGATCCAGGCTTGTCTACAACCACTGTCTTTAAGACTTGGCCTAACCAATTATTTTTACTCTTCAGTACATGCAAATAACTTGCAGGGAGTCATTTGCATCATACCCCTCCCAGCATGTCAACAAACACATCGGCTTCCTGGAATTTCTGCCTTCTTTGCACCATAATATTTCTGTATCTATATGTATTTCTATGTCATATCTTTCTATACAAACTTATCGATTTCAATAATATATCAATATTATATTATTGAAATAATGTTCAACCGCTATCTTTCTCCATTTACCACATACAGATCAAAGCCAGTCCTGGTAAATGAAGCAGAAGGAAGTGGAAGCAGGTGATATGGGAGACTTTTTGTCTGTAGTCACAAGTTGTCTTTTATAATAAGCACCTTCTCTTTCAGAAAGGTCGGGTCTCTATAGCCAACAAGTGGAGGTGCCCYCTGCCTGGTTTTCTCTCCAACAGATGCAAGTAGATTTCTAAACTGCTCCTTGATGTCCAGTTTCGAGGTATGAGCTGTGCTGACTTGGGCAGGAAGCAACCACATAAATTACCTGATGTTATTTCTGAGTCCTGAAACTCAGCTGGTTGTGAGCTCACCGAAGCCCTGACTCTCAGTAAGGAGGATCAGATGTAAAGAGGGTAAGGGAATTAATGAAAACTTTAATATTTTCCTTTAAAGAAAACTTTAATATTTTCCTTTCTGAGTCATGTAGGCTTTGCTGGAGGCAGCATCATTCCTAGAGAAATGAGTTGACTATCACATGGATTGGCTGGACACAGAGCTGACATGTAATGTTATCTCATTGCTCATGTAACTATGCTTATGCCTAAAGTCCTGGAAACTGGAGAGATGAGGGAGGAGAGCCCAGATTCCTATCTGGCTCATTTTACTCTCTGGAGCCAAACGTCTTGACTAAGAGGTTGGCGGAATGCTGTCACTCAGTCTTGGGRGCAAGCCCCATGTAAAATACTTGGAGATCTCCTTTTCTGTGGGTGTTCATGTATGAGCCACATACTCCTGAGAAGGGAGCACAACTATAGGCAAAGTCAGACTTGCCCCCGTTGTCAGTGGGGTAGGATGTCAGGATGGGTGACAAGACTGTGGTCTGTGGGGCAGGATGCTACAAGCTTGCCTTGGTACTTCATAGTACTTCACTAGTGTTTCAAGGACAGCCGAATATCCCTTTTTGGCAAGAGATCCCGTGGAGGGGAGGCAAAGTCAGCACTGCTCGTTCAACTCCATCTGATCCTCTCCTTGCAAGAGGGGAATAGGCTGCACCACGGCCGCTGGTGACGTACCCAAGTAGTCAGAGATGGAAGAGCCATAGGGCCCCACTCTCAGGACGTGACTCCACTTTTACATTGTATCAAGCTCCATCGCTTCCAAGAGGTTTGGTGTCAGCGTAACATGGTAACGTGGGGCCATGTCTTTGTGGGGATCATATCACCTGGTCCCTCTCCCAGATGGGGAGAGCTCATGGATTCACTGAGATACTCCTGGGCCAGCCACAGGGAGGTTGCAAGCCTCTCACATTCCCCTGGGAGACACCTTCCTCCTTGAGGGTTGTTCCTGGAAGCCACTGTGATGTGCTAGAGCTCTTCATCCCTGCACTAAACATAGCTGCAACTATTTCACCTACTTCRGCACTTTTGCTTGCATTTCTTTGCTCTGAGAGCCAGGTAGCCTCCGTATTCGTGGACACGCAGAGCACAGGGTGTACCAGCCCAACCATGCAGCTCTATCACATGCTGTTCCCAAGCAGGCAAGCCATGGCCTATTACTGAGAAATGCAGCAGTTGCTCCACTAACACTGTGAGACCAGTGAGCGTGCAGAACTGGGTCCCATTCAGGAGCTCTACCATACTGCTTTTCATTTGTAACCAGCCATTACTATGAGCTCAGCGAAATCTTGGTGGCTTCCCAAGCTACTGTATGGTCACCTGCTGGAACAAGTGTGGCTGGGGGTGGCGTTGTCACTGCCGCATGGGGACTCGCAGGCTGCCCCACTCCTGTGCCAGCCCTTGCTCTCGGCTCCTTGCCCCAGCAGGAAGAGTAGGTGCTGCCTCCCTCATCTCTTCCTTTTTTGCGTTTCCCRTTTTGCTCCCACCCACCTGTCAAAGGCACCACTAAGGAGAGTGCAAACGAGGACAAGCAGGGGACACGGCGACTGCAGACAGCAGGGCCTGCTGTCATGTCTGCATTGACGCCTCTRTCCTGCGCTGGCTGGCTCTGGTCCTGCGCCCAGCTCGTCCTGCTCATCCCCTGTCCGAAGGAGTCAAAGGAGGGCGCTAGGTGTCGGAGGAGCCCGGCTCTGAATTCACGAGGCGCCATCTGGGAGCGACTCCGCTGGGATCAGCGGGGATGTTGAGGGTCACAGCACGGCAGCGCCTGGCGAGGAGGACGTGCAGGGCTGCAAGGGGCTACGGCCGAGCGTCCCTGCCGGGAATACGCCCTCCCCAGCAGCCCRGAGCCGCCGGGCCAGCCCGCTCCCCGGGCCGTGCTGCCCCGCGCGGCGGCTTCCCCGCTCTCGGCTGCTGTTGTCCGCTTCCGCACAGGTTTTTTTCCAGATGAGCTTTCATGGGCATAGCTTCGTCTTCCTCTAACTTGGTCTTTCTTCCTTCAACACCAACATTTCTATCACTAAATCTGGCCTGGTAATCCGGGCCCTTCTCAGGCAAGGACAAGAGCTCTTGCAGGGCCAGCACCCAAACTGCAGCTGAGGCCGGAGGAAGGGGGAGAACRAAGCACCTCGAGGACTCGAGGAGCAACGCAGGGGCTTCAGCACGCCACTGAGCAGCCCCCTTCCCACTAAGCACAGGGATTCACGTGGATTTGGGGCAAGAAGGGTGTAAATCATGGGCTGCCTGGCTTGTGGCAGCGGCACAGCCGTCCCGCTCCAGGGGTGGACGAATATCCCTGGCAGTGCCTTTTCCGCGTGCAGTTTGCCACCACCTCTCCCTGCACTTTGGACTCCAGGGGAATCACATCAGGGCAAGTGGCTGAGCGAGTGACTGGGAGGAATCAGCTTTGCTAGGAAAGTTGGGATTTCTAACTGTTTCCATTTTCTAGTGGAATGAAAAACATGGCTTGCAATTTTCCACAAAGAAGCTCACTTGGGAACAAGGAAAGATTTTGTTTTGATCATCTGTACCTTAGAGAAGCTTGCAACCGAGTTTCTGTAACAGGACAGTTTATGTCATAAAACACCAGAGTTTACCCAATGCAGCCCCTGCCCGCAAGATGAATAATTTCATATCAAAATAAAGAGCAAACCTTTTTGTTTCAAAATCACCGGTATTTATGTAAAATAACTGCACTCAGGGGCATCTCTGCATGACRCAGCATGGAAATTGGCTCCTCCCTCACCCCCCAAGCTGAGCACCCTCCGGTGYGGACCGGGGTCCCTGCGGCTGCAGCGACCCTGGGACGGCGAGAGYGGGCGCAGGGCGAGCGCTCCTGCCCCGGGAGGGCCAGATGGAGCTATTACATAAAGAGGAGTAAATGTGTGTAAACAAGACTTAAGTAACTCCAAGGCTGCCAGTTTCTCTTGCTGGCCTTTCCCTACTCCACCCCTCCGTGAGCCTTATGCAACGGGCTGCCGGCACGGCTCCGTCCGCGCGCCTTCCCCGGCCGGCCGAACCGGCTGCAGGGCCGCCRAGCCCCACGTCGGACCTTGCCGACGCTTCAAGCTGCCCCATGTGTTGGCGATGGGGCTCCCGGCCCCATGGGAGGGTGCCTGGCTGCCCTGCGCTGGGGAGCCCCTGACCCCCCCTGCCAGTTCCATGGCAGAGCTGAGCATCATCTGGAGCGCCAAAAGCCAAGGGTTTTGCCTGCTTTTTGGCCTCCTGCACTAAGTGTTTTTAAAGCCCTAATGCACGTGGTGGATTTAAAGCTCTTTTGCGTCACCTGGCTGCAAGCCAGCGCTGAAAGGCAATGAGAATCAGGGACTCCGGAGGGTTTGAGGTGGTTACCGCTCCTGCCTGCAACTTTTGGAGRAAACTTCATCGGTTTGAACCGTGGCAGTGCAGGGACCCAAAAGAGGAGAGAGCTACGCCTGGGATGAAGAGCAGGACATGGGAAGATGAATCCCTCTGTTCACAGTGCAAATGCTCAGCTGTTAGCTAGCCCTCCGGCTTATTTTGCTTTTTGCTCAGACGCTACAGGGATCTTGCTGCCCGTTTTCTGTCTGTGCAGAGCTCAGCACAGCAGCCTGGAGCAGGGACCGTGAAACGCATCAGACAGCATGCCTGCCCCAGCTCCCGGCATGCTGCGCCGGCTCGCAGGAYGCTTGGGTGCTGGGACTGGGGCAGATGGGGCCCCATCACCCTCTTGGGGAGCTGGCGGCCGGACACAGGGTGCATAGGGCAGTTTTATCCTGGCTCTTTCACTCGTCCCAGGGCGAGACATCTGCCATCAGCTGAACGGAGGCTCTTGCCCCGGGGCAGTGCAACACCTCTCCACCCCAGCAGAGCATGAGGCACCTTCAGCCTCAGAAAATACGACCTGGCACAACACTCTTAAAAAGCTTCCAACTTTTAACTTAAAAAGCAAAGGCAAGGCCTCTCCTTTTACATAGCAGGAAGCAGAGTGGCGCAGCGGAAGCGTGCTGGGCCCATAACCCAGAGGTCGATGGATCGAAACCATCCTCTGCTAAGGCACTTTTTCCCCCAATCCCTCTCCCAGAGTGGTGGGGGGCTCTCCCTTTTGGGGTCTGACCTGCTGGAAGCAGCTCTGCAGAGAAGGACCTGGGAGTGCTGGTGGATGACAAGTTGGCCATGAGCCAGCAATGTGCCCTTGTGGCCAAGAAAACCAGTGGTCTCCTGGGGTGCATTAGGAAGAGTGTTTGCCAGCAGGTCGAGGGAGGTGATCTGATCCTGCCCCTCTACTCAGCCCTGGGGAGGCCTCATCTCAAGTACTGCATCCAGTTCTGGGCTCCCCAGGACAAGAGAGACATGGAGCTACTGGAGAGAGTCCAGCGTAGGGCTACAAAGATGATCAGAGGGCTGGAGCACCTGCCCTATGAGGAACGGCTGCGAGAGCTGAGCTGGGCCTGTTTAGCCTGGGGAAGAGGAGACGGAGGGGGGATCTTATCAATGTGTGTAAGTACCTGAAGGGAGGGTGTCAAGGGGACAAGAACAAACTCTTTTCAGTTGTCCCATGTGACAGGACAAGAGGCAATGGGCAGAAATTGAAGCACAGGAGGTTCTGCCTGAACATGAAGGGGAATTTCTTCCCTGTGAGAGTGACAAAGCACTGGACAAGGTTGCCCAGAGAGGTTGTGGAGTCTCCTTCTCTGGAGATCTTCAAGGCCTGCCTRGCTACAACCCTGCCTACCATGCTCTAGGTGAACCTGCTGAGCAGGGAGGTTGGACTAGATGATCTCCAGAGGTCCCTTCCAACCTTACCCATTCTATGATTCTATGATTCTGTTCCTACAGCTTTCCATCCTGCAGGAGCCTGGCCCAAGGGTGCTCTAAAACGCCATGGTCCTGCGTCGCTTTTGGAGGTAGGTTGTGCCTTGTGCAAGAGTCCTGCGTGAGCACCCAAGGGAGAGCAGAGTGGCCACCCGGCCGCGTTTTACATGAAGGCATCCTTGCTCTCCTGACTGCTGTTCCCCTGCTGCAGCCAACCCGGTGTACTGAAACCCGGTTCAGCTTTGGGGTTTGATCACTTTTTTGCCTTCAYGTTTTCCCTTTAATCACTGCGTGGGATAACTAGGACAACGTTTCTCAGCATCTTTCCTGCTGTTTGCTGTGATTATACAAGAGCTGCATTTGTGCCGCAAAAACAGTATCTGAACGCATGTTCTGAGGTTTCAAGTAAAATCCTCCATGATGCTGACTTTTAGGCACAAGTTTGTCTGAAATTTGTGTTAACAGCAAAGCTCTGCCTTCCCACTTTGCTCAGCAAAATATCCTTACAAACACTGAGACTCCTTCTGAAAAAAAAAAAAAAAAAAAAAAAAAAAAAAAAAAAAAAACAGCAGCAGCAGCAATGCAGGGAGGAAAACTCTTGCTTAAATCTGTTTTGTGGTTTTTGTTCACCGCAACCTTATCCGGGCTGTCTCAGTGCCGCTAGCACCAGCCCAGGGCGCTGCCGTCTCGGGCGCAGGGGTCCGGGGTGCTGCCGGGGGTGGGGCGGGGACGGGCCCTCGACGGCACCGCTCGCCCCTCGCCGGCAGGAGCGGCCGCCGCCGCCCAGCCCCGCGGGGAAGGGCTGCGGGCGGGGGGGCGGACGGAGCCTCCGAGCAGCGCTGCCGAGCGGGCTCAAACCCTCGGCCCCGCTGCGGCACGGCTCCGGCCCCGGCAGGTGGCAGTGACAGCTCATTTTTCCCATTTTTTCCCATTTTTCCCGGCCCCAAGAGGAGCCCAGCCTCCGCTTGAGCGCACTCGGGGGCAGCAGCTGAAGAAGCGAGCTTCCCCTGCCCCCGTCCCAAAACAACTTCTTTTGCATTTTTGATAAATCCGAGGTGGCGGCTGGCTGCAGCAGCTGAGCATGGCCCGGGCACTCATCTCGCACGGTGGCTGCTCAGACAGACCCCAGGTCCCTCCGCGCGGACGGACAGCACCCGGGACGCAGCACYGCCGGAGGAAGAAACTGCACCACTCTCCGGCACCCAAAACCACCTTTATTTGGCTGAAAGTAGCCCAGGTCCCCCCACGAGGTGCTGCTACGAGCATCTCGCCTCCCTGGCGCACTCAGGCCGCACAGCACCACTCCCGCGTGGAAAGGCTAATCTTCATCTTCCTTCTCATCCTCCTTGTYGCCGCCGCGGTCCTGGGGGAGGAGRGGAAAGAAAATCAACCCGGGCTGCAGGGGGGGTTCTGGGTGTTTGGCGTCCCTTCCTCTACGTGTGAGCAGCACCCACACGAGGGTTAATGCACAGAGACCCTCTAGGGTCCTGGCCAGGATCTCTGCACTGGCACCCACTGCCCTGCAAAATCCCRCAGTGCTGCCAGGGCGGCCGAGCAGGGCAGGCTGCACCCTGCCTATGCCCAGCCCGGAGGAGGAGAGGAAAGCGGCCCGGGTTAGCCAGAAATCTGTACTACGATTACCTCCTCCGAGTCAGTACCAAGCTGCTGCTGCTGCTCCTGCCCGCTGCTTCCCTGTCTCCTTGCAAGGGTGAAGAGGGAAGGACACATAGCAGTGGGACAGCCAAGAGTCACTGAGCACCCTGGCACCCAGTGACCCTGTTTGCATTTTGGGCCAGATACTGGAGTCAGAGAGATGTTGGGTCTCAGGGCCAGGGCCGTCTTGGAGCTAGCCATCGAGCTGCTGCCGGCTGCCACAGCCCCACAAGCGCCCATCACCTTGCGGCGACCGACCGCGAGCCACGCGCTGCTCCCGTCCCCGCCGGGACGGGGATCAGTTCGGGCAGGTGCTTCCGAACAGGCTGCAAAGCCCGGCTGCCCCCGCGCCGAGCAGCCCGCTCTGCTCCGCGGGCTCGGCAGCGCCACGTCCCACCACGCCGCCAGCAGMGCTCGCCCCACGGCGGGGGCACGCTCGGACCGGGGCTCCCCRGCTCCGCATGGCTGCTTTGGGAAGTGCCAGGCTCACCCTGCGCAAGGCGCTGGGGACCTCGGGGCTGACGGTCCTCTGGCAAACGATCCCAGAACCCCCCTACCGTTTCCTCCTGCTGCTGCTGCTTTTTCTTCTTGTTCTCCTCTTTTCCTTTCTCCTCTTTTCCTTTCTCCTCTTTTCCTTTCTCCTCTTCCTTGTCCTTTCCCCTCTCTTCGCTCTCCGTATCTTCCCGTCCAAACCCTGCACCGGGGCACAGAGTGGGGTTAGTTGCTGCTGGGCAGCAGCCAGCATGTGCAGACCCAGCGGCCGTGTCCTGCTGCACCGAGCGAGCGGGTCCCCGTCCCGCCACGGCCCGGGGACCCCCCCCCCGCACACTCACATTTCAGGATCGTCGACATTTCACAGCAGCTGCCTGGCTCCCCGGCACGAGACCGTCACACCTACGACGAACAGAAAGCAGCCAGGGTGGGACAACATGCAAACGCGGGTGGGCAAATGTGCCCGGGGATACAGGTGCCTCAGTCCCACTTCCAAACTCAGTCGTGAGCAGGTGAAAAYTACAGAAATGGTTGGAATGAAACGAAGGCAAATGGGTGAGGAAGGCGCTCTGGAAGCCGCAGCAGAGAGGAGACCTCTGGGGAGAGGCAGTGGCGAGGACGGAGGGCGAGAGGAGGCTGGGAGCAACAGCAGGAAAACTCGGAGCGCTGGTTAAGGGCCTCAAAAGGCGACTGATGGGGGGGTAAAAAACATCTCGAAGGAAACAGCTGCTTTTTTTAAAAAACACGACTGCCGTCTTTAAAAATAGCAGGAGCAAAGTCCACCAAGCAGCACCGGCAGGTCGAACCCTCYTTGTCGTTCCCAAACGGCAACTCGGCCGGCTGCGGTCGAGGGAAGGCAGCGGGGTCTAGGAGACGGGGCCGCTTTGTGCGGGGAGAAGCGGGGCCGCTCGACCCCTCGGCAGCGGGCAGCGAAGAAGCAGCGTCTGCTCCAGCCGCCGCGGACGGAGGCGCCGCGCGGGCGCTTGCAAGCGGTGTTTCAGAGCGCGCAAAACGACGCGAGCCGTGGTTGGGATCTGCGCTCTCGCAGCTGCTGGGGGCAGCCTCGGCGCCGGTTCGTGTTTCTAAGCGCGACGCGGAGCCCCCGGCCGCCCGCGGGGAGCCGGGGAGGCAGCGCCCAGGCCGCCTCCGAGCAAGGGCTGGAGCCAGAGGGGGGCTGAGGAGAGGTGTAATYGGTGCAAAGTTAAAATCCAATTAATAACGAACAGTAACCTAACTCATCTCTGTAACCAAGAAGCGCAACTACTAACTTAAAACGATTACTTTTTAATCTAAAATCATTAAAAACAATCAAACGCTAACAGAAGGAAAGGCAGCCCGTGGGAGGGCRCGCGGAAGGTGCTGCTGCGCCCCGCTGCAGCTCCCCCGACGCGCGCCCAGCCCCAGGTTTGCGCTCGCTGCCGGGAGCTGAGCGGAGAGAAGCCCGCGGGCCGGCGGAGCCGGGCGCTGCCGATGCTCTCCGGGCGCTGCCTGGCGGGTCCCGCTCCTCTTCCCGAGGCTCGGCCAGCCCTTCCGCGGGAAGTGGGCCGCCCGGCCCCGGCGAGGAGGCTGCTGAAGCTCGGAGCCGCCAGCGGCCCCGCGCTCCTCGCCGGACGCTGCCCGACGAAGCGGATTTGCGCATTCGTAACCAAACCAAAAGGTGACGGCACAGGTTTCTCTCCCCGCCGTTCCGGGCGCACCGGGCTCAACGCCGCGGCGCCGGTGCCGCTCCCGCCTCRCCGGCAGGGCTGGCTCGGGCTCCCGACGCCCTTCCCAACGCCGGGGTCCCCGCCGGGCGGGCGCGTGGGGCGAGCGCTGTCCCGGAGGSGGGAAAGCGCCTTACCTGGAGCGGRGAAGGGCAGGTGGCCTGCGTGGTGCCTCGCCGGCAGCCGCCTGCCGTCCCGGGTATTTGAGCGTTGCCATCTCCTCCCTGGTCCGACTTTTGGAGCAGAAAAACTGGCTCTACTGCCGCAGGCAGCACGTGACCCGGCAACACGACCAGCCGCGTTCGCGCCCGCAGGAGCCTCACGGCCACCGGTGCCTCCACGCGGGCGGGAGCAGCAGGAGCTCCTGACCCTCTGCAAACACGTTGGGGCAACTCTCCCAGCCT
This sequence comes from Rhea americana, assembly GCF_003343005.1. NCBI lineage: Eukaryota > Metazoa > Chordata > Aves > Rheiformes > Rheidae > Rhea > Rhea americana. The sequence goes on from NW_028186657.1 coordinate 3,226,423, forward strand.
GGAGACACCCACAGGGACCTGGGGACCAGGGAGGGCACCTGTGGCTCAGTCAAGGAACATCCTTCRGTCTGGATCCTGTCTGAATTAGAGATGAGAGAATCTGGAGGAGTCCTTAACAGCCAGAGCAGGACAGATCTCCACCAGGTCCTCGTCCCCTGCCTCCTGGGCCGGCCCYGGGCCAGCAGCAGCGCCCCGAGGGCTGCGCCACGCGGGCAGGGTGGCCCAGCGCAAGTCAGCGCTCAGCACTCCCAGCGCCCTCCGCGCCTGTCCTCGCCGCTGGCTTTTGCTCCAACATATCATTAGACAAATACTTGTCAGCAGAGAGCAGTTACCAGCAGGCCGAAACACCTGCAGAACGTGTTCCCTCTAATGCGATGTCCTCATTTCTAATTGCACCAATACGGGATAATAACAGTCACAGTAATGGTAAGATGGGCTCGTATACCTGAAAGCTAATTTTTCTCCGCCTAATAAAAGGTATTACCTCTCCCACAAGATTTGCCCAATTTAAAGCCTTCAACTGTACAACAAAGTTGCTCCCGCAGTAATTTTACAGCTGTGATTGTAGCATGGGTGGAGTCGCCTCCCTGGGAGCGAGACCAGCTCCGGATAACCCGTGCGAGAAGGCAGCAGCTGAACACGAGTCGTTCAGTGCAAATCACGTTGCCGGTTCGGAGCCGGACGCAGCCCCATCTGCCCCCGAGTTCGCAGGCTGCCTGCCCCGCGCAGAGCGGGTTGCCTCGGCGAGCTCCCGTCACAAACACGGCAGGTGTTTTAAACTGCACGGGGAGACAAACCTGGAGCAATCCAGCCGGGGCCGCAGCCAAGTCCCCGGTGTTGCCCATGCAGAAGTCAACAGCGGTGCGTTTCCTGGGAGAGAGGAGAGATGCTTTAGCTCACGCACAAATCATTTGGGGACCTCCCGGCGGCCAGCGAAGCGATCGCCGCAATCCCGACCCGGGCTCAGGCTGCAGGCGTCCAGCCCCCCTCGGCTGGGCAGCTCCCGCCGCCTCTGTGCCGGGATCCTCCTGCCCAGCACAAAACTTGACTTTTCTTTCGCCCCCCCCCCCATTAAAGCAGTGACCTCATTACAGCAGCCCGCGCTCCCTGCCAGCTCTAGCCGGGCTCTTTGCCACTCAGTGTGCGTACTTACAAAATACCAGCTTTCCTGCTGCCTCAAGCCACAGATTTTCCCCTGTCCTGCTTTGGAGATGGGATGTTTCGTTCATACTGGGGGCAACTGGCAGAGCTGCCCCCTCACTCAGCACCGCCAGCCTCCCTGGCTATGCGGCTGCTGTCTCTTCCAAACGAGCCGAACAGCTGCTCATCCAGCCAGTGTCAAAGATTTTGCTGCTGCTCCACGTGTTTTCATAATAGTAATAAAGTCCCTTGAAATCTGGCTGGGCAAGTGCAGGGAGCAAGTCCCTAAATGTCATGGGGAGGTCCCAGCCTTTTTTTGGTTTTCCATCTATTCACAGAAGCTGCCAGGAAGCAGCTTTTACAGCTGCAAGTAAGAGATTCTCTCTAAAGAAAATAATCACAGCAGGCTTTTATCCCCTCCCAGTCACTGGCAGCATCTTAGCTAACTCTCATCTATTCTCAGCCACCTCTCACCTTCCCAGACAGTACCAGAAGTGCTCAAATTACTGCCAGCTCTCATTAGGTTCATGCACAAGGCAAGGCCGAACAATAAGGTCTCCAGTCAGTCGGATGGTAAATTCTGATGAATCCTTTGGGYAGGAAGATTTCAGCAACTGTGTAACTGTTTTTGTTGGTCATCTGCTGCATTGGTATCCTTGCATTGGCACAAGGGAAGCTGGTGGACATTTGGTTACTTGCTGCTATAACAAAACCCAGGTGAGCATATGATTGACAAAACTACCTCCTTCCTCCTTGAAGAATTTCTTTTTCCGTAATTATTAGACTACTCTACCCTTAAGGACAACAGGCCATCTTGAGTAGACAATACCTGTGAAAATGCAGCTGCTGCTTCAGAAAACCACCATTATCTTTATTTCCTCTCTTCAGACGTTTCTGTAGTTACCAGCTTGCAATAGAAGCAGCAAAGTTGATGTTTTGCACTGATGTAGGAATTCAGAGCTCAGCAGCAACTATCATTCACCTCTCGCTTCCCAGCCTGTGTTTAGAGTCCTCTTTTTATGAGACATTGCCCTGCCATGACAGAGGCCCTGGCTGTATCTACCCCAGAGCAGCACTAAGCCCTACCTTAAAAGCCACGGCTAGGGGAAGGAAGAAAGGAAGCAAGCAAAAACAAAAAAGCCCCCAAACCAACAACAGAGTTCCACAAACTCACATCACAAATGACAAAGACACTCTTTCCTTTTCCCTTTCTCCCCAGAAATATCCCAATTGCTCTTAACCAAGAGTTGTCAAAACAAATTTAATGATGTTATCAACATAAACAAGACAGAAAATGTAGTTCATTGTAGTGCAGATTTTTTCCCCCAATCACAATTATTCCAAGGTCAGTCTTCTTAAAAAAAAAAAAACAAACAAAAAAAACAAAACTCTCACAGATCTGTTCACCCTAATCAGGGCTAAAGCAAAGGTTTTTCCATATCAGAAAAGCTTTAGCCAAAAGATATTCCAATAATAATTCCCCATTGCACAAATAGAGCAGAGCAGCATTAAGCCTTCAGTATAGCAGAAGTTTGCAAAACCTACTAAAACCCAATGGATTTTAAAAATGTAATTTGAGCATCATTGTTATCAATGAGCAAATACAGAGGCAGGTGTGATAGTCAGCCACCTATGGTTAGCTATTCTGGACTTCTTTAAGTCCCATTTAAGCCGTACATTTCTGCTCTTGTGATTCCAACAGAGGCTGTTCCCTCACAACAGGGAAGCTCAAAAGACAAAAATTGCAAAAAGGAACAAAGTAGGGAACTTTTCACAGCACAGAAAAGACACCATATGTGGAGCAGCTTTTGAGACAAATTAGCACTCCTAACAGAGTCAAATTGCTTCCCCTTCCTCACTTTAATACATCTTTTAAGAAGGAGAATTGCATTAGAGTGTTTTTACACAGAAATGGAAGAAAAGTGGTACCTGAGTTTGTGAACAGTCTGTCATTGACATGTTGAGTTGCATTAAAAGAAGGAAAGCCTCATGCTAAATTATCTCATTAAATTGCCCAAACAGGAATCAACCCCTCTTAACCACTTCTTCTTTATTGCTATAAAACAGAGCAACGACGTTCTTAGGGCCAGACCAGAATTTTCCCAGCTCTTCCTGAAGCAAACATTCTGCAAGAGGAGGAGAAACCGGACCTTGCTGAAAGTCCTCATGCCACATCTGTGAGTTATTAACAGACATCTTCAAGTAGCTGGAGCTTCTCTTCAGCAACAATGTTTTGATAAAGCAAAAGGAATCCTTTCTGTTCTAGTCTCTCAAACCTAGGAACTGCAAAGTTCATAATCATAGGTATTTACTTCTTTGCATCTCCTATTTAACACTCATTTCAACACCAACACAGAGCTATTAGGAACCTAATTATGTCTCTCTAATGTAAAAATCACATTATTGTTTTAGTTGTCTTTTACAGCCAGCTGCCACACTTTCCTCCATCACTGTCTTCACAGTCCAGAGAGCTTCTCCAGAGAGCTTATTAACACACGTAGCAGAGGGATTTCAGTGAAAAGATATAGACAGTCCATGAGAACAGGGAAGCAATCTGCACTTTAAATCTCTCACATTGTCCACCAGTCTGGACTATGTTCATCTCATCTCTCAGCTATACCTGCAGAACTGCCATTGCCAGTCTGCATTTAATCACCGTTYTCATAGTAGCAGTGATCAGAGTTAACTTTTCCCCTTAATATCAGCCATTATACGATTCTCCAGCATGGGAACTACGAAGCAGGAAGGTCAAAAAGTTCTTAATTAGAAGGGTTGTTTATTGCTGCAATAATTCCGTTCTAGCCTCAATAAGAGAGATCTGCAGTACAGGCAGCAAGAGTTGGAAGGCATCCTGGATATATGAAGCACTGTTTGAAGCCTATGAAAACAAAATCAAAACACATGCATGAATAATAATGCTAACAAATTAGCTTTACTAATCATACACTCATTTCAGACAACATTGATTAATGCACATAGGAAACAGAAGCCTTGCTTTTTTTGTCTTTTAGGCTTCATTCTAGTAATGAATTTTCCAATAAAATTTTTTGAGGAGCTTTATCCCACTAGACAAAAAAAGCAGCTGATTTAAAGCTGCTATATGAGATCCATTGCAATCCAAATGTAGGATACTATTTTGGATAACTAACCAATGAAAAGTATGTATTTCAGAAGGGAAGCACAGACATGCTGTGGCAGGAAGGAAGACGACACCAAAAGAAAACATCCCTTTCCCACTGCACCTCAAAAATTTATAAGCACTGAGAGGCAAGAGAACAGCTGGAAAGTACTGGGACTTCTACCCAGTAATTTATGACTCTGTCTAAGCTTGACTTCAGGCATCTAAATTCCCACTAAAATGCTGGAAATCCAGACTGCTGAATCTGAAATTGCTAGTTTATCTTCTGATGTATAACTGTCAGCCGTGACCACAACACAGCTCACTCCACACTAAACAACTCATGTCTTGTGCAAATCTATTATTAAGCATTTACTAAAAGTGGTAGGCTATCAGATAGGTAAGATAAACCTCAGATCTGGATTAGAGGACTTGGTATGTATAAGGATACTGAAGTGGAAGAACTAGCATATCTATTTTCTAAGTATTAGCTTAAAGTTTTAACTTTAGCATAACTGACCTCCAAAAACACTCCAGTGATTAAAGGATTAAGCACATCTGCCTTCTCTTTGACCTGCAGAGATCAGATATACATTATCCTGATTGAAAACTTGATCACATTTCTTCAGGCAAGATAAGATAAATCCTCAGCAAGTTTAAAACCATCATTGCTCCCTTGATGCCAGAAAAGCCAAGTCACAAGCTGCAGAGGATCTGCCCTGCAGCATGCAAATAAGCATAAAATAACCCACATAAGCCCAAAGCAGGACCTACATGAATACATACATAGCATCTTCAAATGAACTGTGGACAGTTGGAGGATTTAGAGATAGTGATTATCTTCAATAGCACCTGAGCATTTTGTAAAAATCTACAAAGAACACAAATGTTATTTTCATTTGTCTCATGAGCACTGTCAGCACCAGTCCCCACCTCATTTAAGAGGCAAGTTGAATGCAGCAGGATGCATTCTGCTCAAGATACATTCAGCTGCCACAGTTGGGGAACGCTGACCTAGAAGGTTAGTTCACAGGGCAAAAATCTGCATGTATAAATGAGCAAGCACAAAAAGCACTTTTTGGTGAAAATTCCCAGGCTGTGATCAGCTAACATCTCATCCCTAAGAACTATGATGTAACTCTTACCCCTGCAGTTGTTAAACACGTAGTAAACTCTTTAGAGAAAGTTGATAGTTCTTTACACAGCACAATCGTCATTCTGTGGAAGAAAATTGGAAAGCTATGTAGTAGAACACCTACAGAGAATCACTCTCTTCTGGTGTTCTTCTAGAACACAAATATCYTGTTTCCACGCATATAAAGCTAAAATCAAGCCAAAACTGATGTATAATATTTAGACAGTGTATGAAGATCTTAAAGTTCCCAAAATAAACTACAGAGGGGAAAGGTGACAAAAAAAAAATAATAATAATCGAAGCCGAAGATACGAAACACTGTTTAAAGGATACAAACATCCTTCAAGAAGGAACAGTACTAGCTTGCTTTACTACAGATAAGTGTCATTTTCTAAATTAGAAAGTATTAGATATTTCATATACTTGCCAAGTATCACCTGACACAGAGAAAAACATCCATGTGTCTCACATCACTGGTAATATTAGTCCTCTAACTAGTCCAGAATTTCACAATATTACACACCTAATATGCTAAATATTAGTAAAGAGGTAATTAAGAATCACTTTTATACAAGTGTTTTCTAATATATTAAATGCTGTATTTCTGACTAAATAGAGCAAGCTTAGGCCAAAAAAAATCTTCTTGGACATTGGAAAACTCAATTTTCTCTTTCTCATGGTAAAATGTCTTTATGTTGGAAAGAGAAATGGACAGCTGAATTCTGCTGGAAAACAGTGATGCTACACATAGCGACTTCCAACGTATGTGTAGAATTCAAGAGTCTTCAGAATTTCAGGAGTCCTACACAACTAACACGTAACATATAGTTAGACTTAAGAGATGAACTTACTGTGAAAGAGACTTGGCTCGGTCTGTGGCTGTCACCTCTTTCTTCTGACCATGTAGCAACAAAGCTGCAGTTTTGTGAAACATTTCAATGGAGTATGCTGTGAGTTCAGCCAGACTTCTAATGGCAAATGCATGAATATCCTGCAATATTTATTATTTAAAATTAGTATTTGTTATTTAAAACAATTTAGACTGCTCTTTCAGATCTCAGAATCTATATTCAGAAATGGAAAACCATAAGCTCTCGAGATTACAACTATAACTTAGCAGCCAGATAAACTATCTGCTCTTAGATATCCTCTTCTTCCACTGCTCACTCACCTCTACAGATTTTTTAACATCATGGTCACCATCTCCAGATTCTGCTTGGTTTTCTTCACTCTCTTCTTCTTCTTTAGAAAGAGCAATGTTGAATTGTGCTATCCATTCATGAGCAGATGTCCTCACCTGCATTAACATGTGCCATAGTATTTAATGCCTGGAATGAAGCCCTCCTGCTCACCACAAAGCATTGAGTACTGGATCTGCCTGGAGGAAGGAAATAAACTACTACTCCTGTGCCGGAGAGAAGAACCAGAACAAATGATCCTAGTGCCTTCAGAACTTTGTGGAGGGTTGGCTGCTGCTCTTACATACTTGAACACAGTAACTTCTGTAGCACCACGTACCGGGGTTTACCAGCAAAGCCATGACTGACAGCGGCACTTTTAAAAAGCATCTGCAGAATGCTGCTGCCACTTGGTGGATCTAAAGGGTAGTGAGAAGAAGATAAGATGGGAATGCTTCCTCATACCAATTTCTGGACACAGGGCCCTGGGCAACCTGCTCTAGGTGACCCTGCCTGAGCAGAGGTGTTGGACTAGATTATCTCTAAAGCTTTCAACCTCAACTATTCTGTGATTTGGTAAAGAATCAGCTGCTTGAACAGGGCTTCAATTAATGACTGCAGGATGATTTCACTGTGGTGGCTGAAGGCTCACTGCTCCTAGCTGTCTTTGTTACTGGACCTTACTGCCCCATGACAAGGCAGAGACACACTGGTGCCGACTGATTCAGAGCCAGATACTTTAGAGAACATGGATTTGCTCCTGTAAGGCCAAAGGAAGCACCCATCCTTTTGAGTACTAGCCTCCAAGACATAGCTTGTCTTCGTACCTTTAACACTTTCACAAGCAGAGCAGGACTAAGGGGCAGTTCCCACATGGAAGCTCTTCACCTTTTAGAAGATGGGAAATAACTCACCATGATCAGCTTGTCCGGCTTTGTGGAGACATGCAGTTCTGAAAAGAGTTCTGTTACTTCTTTCGTGAACTCCTCATTTCCTACAGGAAAGTTTAAAAAAAATCCATACAATGGATGGATACAGGAAATAAGCAGTACTTTAATACACAACTAGCAATGCACAAGTTATCCATTGTTTCATATACTACTTTGAACCATTCACTCAGGCAGGGATACATCAGATCTGGTCTTTTTAATACAATTTATAAGGCAAATTCTGAAAAGGTGAAGACATCAGTGCCAGAAGATTAGCCTCTGCTTTCTCAATTCTGTTTTTTTAGCTAAGTAATTCCATCTTCCAAGTAGTTTACAACCCAAACGAACAAACCCTGTGTTTTATAATGCACTAACCTGCACATCACTTTGGAGAGTCTGAAACATCACTTAAAACCAATGGTTCTCCTGTTATATGACAGGGCAGATGTTAACAGTAGGGGCAAGGCTGTGAGATCCATCATGTGYAAATATAAAAGATATATTAAGTGTTAAATGGTAGCAAGGGCAGGTGTGTGAGCCCTCCCTGATGAGCCATTTAGGTAAAAGCCATGCAAGAGATTTACATTTAAAACTGCATAATCCTCAAGYATCAGAAGGCTCTTGCACGTGGAAGCACCTCTGAGTCTTTTGGTCTATGTAGCTAATGTTTACTTAAAGAAATAAGATCACTCTCCCTCTCCTGCAGGTCGGACAACTCTATTCACAGGCTTTCTCTTATGTCAGCAAATCTTTGCATTCTCCTCTCAGCTTAAGGTCCATCCTATGAATTGCCCAGGGGCTAAGCAATTCTAATCCTGCTCTGGCAAGAAGTCCCTACTACAGAACTAATGCATTGCGGCTTTCCAGAGATGAAGGCCATTGCTACCTGTCATGCTCCTGGCCACAGATGGCTTTAGGATTAAGCATACAGCTGAAGAGCAATTTAACCATGGCATCATGCCCATTGCTAGTGATCTCAGGGCAGGTTGGTTCTGCACTGAGAATTACAGCTAGAACTTGGACTCTTACCCCTCTTTTCTTCTTCTTCTTCTTCTTCAGAGAATTCAGCTAATGAAAATGCTTCTCTGAGCTGCTCCATTTCCTCCTTCAATGTGTCCAACTCTTCCCCAGAAAGAGCATTTAGAACCAAATTTACCTATTCAGGGCAGGAGAGCCAAAGAGAGAATCATAAATCTAACATGAAAGGAAAACAAGATTGAAGATGCAGGACTGGTTTACATCACATGCAAAACTATCAAGACTCATACTAGTGAAAAGGGGGCATTTTTCTATGACAAGGAAGAGGGACAGACTTACTGCAAAGTTTCCTGAGGTAAAAATGGATTCTTAAGCTGTTACTGAAATAATTTATGAAAAAAGGAATTATTTCTGAGATTGTATGCTGATCTGTCCTTCTCTCTGCCCCAGGACTGAGGGGATAGTTTCTGTTTTACCTGCAATGCTCTTCTCTTCCCCAGTTCAAGGCAGCAAATAAGTAGGTATGAGGAGAGGGTAACTTGGGAGTTGAAGAAACATGGGAAGGCTGGCTGATTAAAAAGAACAACTCTGTGTTTAAGACAGGACGCAATGTTGCCAGGATAAAGACCAGATCATAATGTAGGGGTCAAAGTAAAGTTGTGTAATCAATCATTTTGTAGCAAGTTCTGACTTCTCAGTATTTGATTTTGCATGTATGTGCATATATTTCTCTTTTATTCCTGCTCAGCTGAACTCAAAATCGGGAGAAAATTGCTCAATGCCATTACCTTTGATTCACTCTCTCTGGAAAGCATCTCTAAGGCCTCCAGATGCGAAAGACCCTGAAACTCATCAAATAGTAACCCATAATGGGCTTTCTTCTCGGTAGCCATGGTAACCTCAGTAGCTGTCTGCTGCTCTTCTTTCTCCTTTGCCTCTCGTAAGACCTGAAAAAGAAAAGTAGAGGACTTAGGTCAGTGCCTGAAGATACAGAATACGGGAAGACAAGGTTTTTGGCACAATAGTAGGAAATGGTTGATTAATAACAGAACCACAAGAGAAGAAAGAAGTAGTGATAGATACCAATAAGGAGCYGATATGGAACTGCCATACCTGAGATAATGTAGAGGTCCTGTTCATTAGGCCCTTTGTTTTTTTGAAACCTGGGTCTCCCTCCGCTATCACATCCATTGTCTTTTTCCCAATGAATTCCAAGGCATCTAGACCTCCACTAATAACGCTTTTCCCCTAGGAAGTAAATTTGGATACAGATAGTGCATGTAAGTCGCAGAAGACTACGCAGATGAAGAAATTAAATTGAGGGGTTTATATTGGCAATGCTATAGGCAGACTCACACAGAAGCTGAATGAGACCTCATCACCCCCAAATTCAACCCTCATCGCTACAAAGAGGGCAGAAGAATATGGAAAGAGCTACAATACACAATCATCCAACAGTTTAATGTAGTACTCGAACCACTGCAGCAATTTGATACGAAATACATTCTATTTTGTGAACAAGCTGGTTCTCAGCACAGCAGTATGCGTCATCCTACACTTACACACAATTCTCACATTCAAGCACTTAGGTCTTATCCCTTCAATGAGCAAACACTAGACCTGTGGACTTTGGTTGCTTAACTCTTGTTCAAGCCCTAGAGACAGAAGCAAGCATTCCATCTGTATCCCTTTCAGATTCATGGGCAAATGGACAAGACAGCAGATTACAAAAGTGCAGTTTCTACGGTCCTTTTGAAGTGCATTTCCCATGGTCAGAGAAACAAGCTGATTTCCAAGCAATCTGGGCTTGTTTCACAGAAGTTTTTGAAGAGCAGCTTGGATGTTATCGCTAGACAGCTCTGTGGAAGTCAGTGGAATTATTCCAGGAATTAGTCTGACTCTGCATTTCACCTAATACACTAAAGGAAAAGATCAGAGAAAAGAGAGTACAGAGGTGACATGCGTGCAGATACACACAATAGCACACTCTCTTCTGTTGACCTTCTTTGTTATTTAGTTCAAAATTGTCAAAATTCAAGACAACTTACACATAAGGTACCGGTTAAAAGCAAGACACAGCATAAAGAGCATCTGAAGGCTCAGCTAGCCTCTCACCATTCATCCCACAAAAGCCAGAATTCAAGTTTTCCTGTTATGAGGTTTCAAACAAGGCAAAAAAAAAAAAAGTTCTCTTAACCCTGTTCTCTTCCCTTCCCAAATCACTCACCGTGCTTTGGACAGCGGTAGAGATGGTTGATAAAACTCCGAGAGCCCCAGCAATAGGAAAGGAAGTGCCATCATCAACTGCATCTGTGCTGCTATCACCACGATTCTCGCTTCCTGCATTAGAAGAAAGTTAGCTAACCTTCTCACTCCCCCCAGAATATCCTCTCACTTGCAGAGTGGAGAAAATTAACAAACATCACGTTATCTAGGAGCAGCACTAGAACTGGGATTATCTTCCTACTTGCAAAATTTTTAAGGGCTAGCAGAAGCAAGCAATGGAATATAATATTAGTGCATAAAGAGGTATCTACCTCAATATGCAAGAAGCGGAGTAAGACAGTACTATTTAGGGGCTGATATGTTATGAGAAAAATTTCAGTATTGTTCTTACATAATAAAAACTGACCTTTTGTAGCATCTCTAGTCTCTGAAGAGATTTCACTAGGACTGGGGATCCCAAGGGATGTTTCTGCTTTTTCTATGACATTTGAAATGCCTTGACCTAGAGAAGACAGTAATATTACTTTAATCATTAGATACAACTGTATTTTTTTTTAATCCCTCACCAGAACAAGAGGAAGATCATGGCTGTATTTTCATTTTTACTCTTCTGGCCTCCTGCTGTTCAAAACACAGTTGTCCAGCACTAAAACTTACTGCTGTCCAGCTTGCTGACTGACCCATATAACGAATTCAGGTTTCATCTCAGCTTTTATATCAAATTGCAGAAGTTTTTAAATGTCACCCAAAAATTATAAAAACACTTTAAAATCTTAGAAGTAATTTTGGTTGTACATATCTCCTTAGTCTTATTTTACTATTTAGTACTGATTTTCCCCATTACTTGGGCAGGTCTCTTGACATTTTCCAATGCTTGCTTCTATAGCAGGAATCCCATTGTCTTGAAACAAGCTCAAAAGCAGTTACTGCAGACCTGAAATACGGCTAAAATATTTATCAAGCACCAGAAAGAACCTTACCTACGGTAGCAACAGTAGCAGATGCAGTGGAGAGAAGTGATTTCCCCCAGCTTCCCCAGTATCCCCACCCTGTCTGAGCTGCAGCAGGAGAATCTGAGACCTTTAATTAAGGAAAGCAGAAAACAGATATCCATATATGTATGGTGAGGGGAGGAGGGGAACACAGGCAGTCTGTGACATGTAACTTCTCTGAAGTTTTTTTTTTCCTTTTCCTCTCTGCAAATAAACTGTAATGTGAATTTTCAGAAGAGGAGTGAGGCTTGCAGTCAGAATACTTTTGTGCATAAAACCATGACACTTGAAGTCATGTGGTTCAGAGCTAGCACAGAAATGTACCTTGAGTGTTTCAGCTGACACTTTCTCTATAGCAGCAGGCTGACTTGGGGGTTTAGGTTCAGGTCTTTTCCGAGTCATAGGCACAGGTTCACGCTCTTGCTCTCCCTGTTCACTGCTCTCCGTGGAGCCAAGTTTTTCAGGTTTCTGTCCATTTTCATCTTCATGAGAGGCTTCTTCTTTCAAATTTTCACTGCTGTCTTTTTCAGACATGACTACAACATTCAAAGAAAGCAAAGCAGATAAAATAATCACTTCCTTGTACTGACATCAGTTCAAAAGCATCATATTTGTGTTTTAAATAATTAAACACAAAACAGAAATCCCTTCTTCCTGTGACTCATATTCCCTATTCCTGCATAAACAGGTCATATTTTTAAGTGAATTTGTACAATGAGTTTTACCTAACTAGAAGTGTCATACTTGTAAGTTTAAAGTCCCACAAAAACATGTGGCTTTATCTAATTAGCACACCCTCTGCACAGAAAAGAAACAGACTGATAATTCTGAAAAGCAAACTGAAGGTACAAAAGGTCTTCAGATAATTTAACCCATTGCTTGCTTTACAAAAGAAAAAAAAGCAAAAACCAATTGCTTGGAATGGCTGCTCTGAAGCATGACAGATACCAACAGACACAGCTATTAGAAAGCTGGGCAGGTATGGAAGCAGCAACGGGTTTGCTTCTATATTTAGGGACGAGCTTCTTCAGGGCATTCAAACCATCTGGAATTTGAAACACGCTCAGGTTGCCACAGCAACCATACCTGACACCTCGCATCTGGAGCCGACGGGGTGCACACAAACACGGCTGCCAGGCCGCGGCCTGCACACGGCYGCACGCAGGGGAGATTTCTCTCCCTCCCGCTGGCTCCTCAGCGCGAGTTTCACCAACTCCGCGCCAGGAAGGAGAAGTGGAGAAGCCGGAGGCAGGCAGGGCGATGGTGCGCGCTGCACACCGCGGGCGCTGCCTCGCGGCCCGGTGTCCCTGCAGCGGCCTGGCTAGCGGTGCAGCCCCGAGGGGCGGCTGCTAACGCTTCGGGGGCAGCTCCTTCCACCTAAAGGACAACGACACGTTTAAGCACCACGAAAATAGCCCCTACCGCAAGGGCAGCTCTGTGGGAGCAGCCAGGGCCCCCCACCCGGCTCCTGCCCCCACCCAGGGGGCCCCTTGGGGGCATCCCCCGCCCCGAGGGGAACCCCCGGCAGCCCCCCCCCCCACGCCGGGGGCAGCCAGGACCCCCCACTCCGTTTCCCTGCGGCCTCCTGCAGCGGTTAGTGGGGAGCCCGGGGGGATGGGGGCTCAGGAGCATGGGGAGGGGGAGCCCGGGGGACATCCCCCGCCCCGGGGTCGCCCCGTGTCCCCCCCCCACCCCGCGCACCAGGAGACCCCGGGCTCCCTCGGGGCCTCCACGACCCGCCCCCCGGACTCCCTGCCCCACGGGGGGGGCCCTTTGGGCCCGTAACTCTCCCTTCTCTCTCCCCCCCACCCCCGGTCGGGGCCTCCTGCCCCACAGAGAACTTCCTTGGGCCCGTAAGCCCCGAGGGGGCTCCCTGCCCCACAGGGGACCCGCGCCCCCCCCCGCCTCACCCGCCGCGCCGCGCCGCCAGCGCCGCGCTCCCCCCGCCGACACCCCGCCAGGCGGAGCGCACCATCGAGGCGCGGGGCAGAGCGGCCCCGGCTCGCTGACCCCGGAAGCGCGCCGCCAGCCCGGAAGGGCCGCGAGGAGAAGCACGTCCGGGTGGCGGCGGCCGGCGGTGGCGGTATGTCGGTGCCCGGCAGCGCGGCCGCGGCGGGACGGGGGAGGGGCGCGGGGAGGCTGCGGCGGGGGGTGGCGGAGGGGATCGCGCCTCAGGCCGGGAGCGATGCGCTCTGACGTCACGGCGTTGTGATGACGCCAGCTTGGATTTGGTGGCGTCAGTGCCGTGACGTGGAGTGGGAATGGCGCAGCTGCGCGCAGCCGCTCCGCCTTCCGCGGGAGGCTCCGGGGGCTCAGCTCGGTGTTCGGTCCGGGGGGGGCGTGACGTCACGCCTGCGTGACGTCACGTCGCCTGGGTTTCCTGGTCACAGCGTTGGCAGTGTTCGTGCAACTCCAGCGGCGCTGGTTCAGTCGGGTTCCGGCCCGGAGTGACCCTCGGCCTCCCCGCGCCGGGGCCGTCCAGCGCGTAGCGTTCAGTTTCCCTTGGCTGCTCCGTACGTTTTGGTCCATACTAATTTCTAGCATTTGAGGAAATCCAGCCATTGTCACGGGCAGTTAGTTCCGTCGCCCTTCAGACGTTACCTCGGCAAGGTGTCCAAGGGGCCGTGTGTAGACCGAAGACTGCCTTCCAGTAAGGAGACACAGTAACGCAGCGGTGCGGCCCCGTGACCCGCAGGTTTGCAGTGACAGAGCACTGGACAAGGTTGCCCAGAGAGGTTGTGGAGTCTCCTTCTGTGGAGATCCTCAAGGCCTGCCTGGATGCAACCCTGTCTAACATGCTGTAGGTGACCCTGCTTGAGCAGGGAGGTTGGACTAGATGATCTCCAGAGGTCCCTTCCAACCTTACTGATTCTGTGATTCTATGGTCTGCCATTTGTGAGGTGATTTGGGGTTGGTTGCTTTCCTTTCCTCCAGCTGCAGAATGATGTCAGAGCCAGTGAGTGAAAGTAGGACTATATAATTTGAACTCTGACTGAAGCTGCTCCCACAGTGGAGCCGTCTCYGGTGCCCAAGAGACGGTGAAATCTCTCTGCAGCTTGTCCTGTGCTGGGATCAGTCATGTCTGTATTTAACACCACACCATCTGCATTTGCAGACTTGCCAGGACTTAAGGTCTTCAGGACTCTGTTAAATGCTGTTGAGATCTTTTCCCAGATTTGAAAGATGAGGACTCACAAGATTATCAGATCAGCCTCATATCTGCAAGAAACCAATCTACAAATAGGTTGATGGTCTGCATGCAAAAAGTATTGATCAAATAGAATTAATGCACATTATTACAGATTAACTTGTTTTGAAATCATTATAAATGCCAGAATACATTTCCGCATTGTTTGTCAGAAGAAGGAGTTAGTCAGAACAGTCTATGGTTTGTGAGGTGTATCTTGGTTTATTACTTTCCATTTCTGCAGGTATGAAATGATGTTACAGTCAGTGAATGTAGAGCTATATAATTTGCAACCTCTTGGGCCCCAATTTTGCAATGGCTTATAAATGTGGGTGATTTTAAGTACTATGAGTACTTCCATTGACCTCAGTGGGACTACTTATAGTGCTTGAAGTTAAACACACATACGTTTTTCAGGGTAAAAGCCAAAGATGACTCATAGAAGTGCACGCATTATGGATTTTTATCTTTCCACCACTATTTGTTGTTACAACTTATGATTTAATAAAGGTTGAATATATTGAGCTCAACTTCAGGTTTAGTTGTAAAGTAGCCAGTTTCTATTTTGCCTGAATTTCATCTTGCCTGAATTTAATACTTTATTGAAAAATCTGTAATGTTGGCACTRCTCATGCTTTATCATTCTTGGATCCTTTATCAGCTCCAGCAGCTGTTTTGCATAAGTGTGATGGTTGAATAATATATATTTTGCAGATCATTATCTTTTCCAGTGTTCAGCAATGAGAGATCATTGCGTGCTTAACAATAATGAGTTTTCCAAAAGCAAAATGTGACAAACAATTTATAATAAATCAGACCTTGAAGAGTTTAATAATAAAATGCAATGACCCATCACCACCAGTGTTTTATACATTATGCACTTGGTGCAAATATAGTGGCAAGCATATACAATTACTGAAGATAATTATCTTATTGTTATGAGGGAAGATGTTGCTCAGTATTTCTTGCATTAAATAAGTGCCTGAGGTTTCTAATGTCATTTTAGAAAGAGTATCACGGACACTTGGAAATCTAATAATTTAAATTTAATAATTTAAAGTGACAAAAATAACACAGACAAAGTACAGGAGGTACTGGAATTATTCTCTAATAAATCTAAAACATTATTAGTTAGGAGATTATTGTTTTGGAAGATTGGAAGTTAGTCTGTGTGTTTGATTCAATAACGAAGATAACAATTTGTCTTCACTTCAGAGCTATCATGTTATAACTGCATTAAACCCTGTAAAATCAAGCCCTTACTGCATACAAAGAAACTGTAGTGTGGTGGCACTTTTAACTTAAGCCAGTTGAGTTTCTGAGTGATATATGTTCAAGATTTGAGAAGCACACGTCCTCACTTGCTAACACAAGCCATGATAGATGCTCAAATGACAACTCTGGTAGTCCAAAATGTCAGAGTTTTCAAGTAATAGTCCACAAACCGCTAGCAATCCACAGTCTGTTTTTAAGGAATCCACAGAAGGTTACCAAGAAAAACAAATCTGTTGTCAGCAACCTTAAATTTATTATAAAAATGTCTGTATCTTGCTCTGAAAATACAAGGGGTCAAAAAAATTAAAACAAGTGCTGCAAGCAAAATAATAATTGTTGGTCAGCAGCAAACTTAATATTGTTTTTTCAGACTTAGGCACTTGATGCGGCTGTGATGGTCTTCTCCTGAGGTGGTAGAACTCACTAACACTTTCCCGAAAGTATAACTGATAAGAGAACAAGAACGCAAGAAACCTTAGTATTCCTTTAACCATTTAGCCGAGGGAAGACAGCTTATTCAGCAGAGTGGTACAGCTGAGTTCTTCTCTGTGTTGAGTTCATCTTAAATAAAAAGACAAGAAGCAAGATAGATGAAAAGAGTAGGGACAAAAAAAAAAGGATGAAGAGATTGTTGTTTACAAAGGAAAACTGCAGGGCCTGTTTTCAGGTTTTCCTTGCAGGTTTCTGTGGGTGAGTTGGTTAGTCAAGCTTGAAGAGGAGCTGGGCATTGGACACAGCTGTATTATTTCCCTTCTTCATTAGACTGATTTTGGCAGTAGCTGCACCAGAAAGCAGTCAGATATATATTTCTCTTCAGATCTCAAATTTGGGATCTGGTTTGTCCTTGGACAAATTATCTTTAACTGAAGAAATTCATAGTCTAGGTAGTGTGTTATTGGCAATTTTTCCCATTCCTGAATAGTCTTACTTTGCCTCTACCATAAAGAGAATTAGTGTAAATCAGCTATATTTATTCACAGTAAATTATTTTTGTTGAGTGATTAGGTATGTCTCTGTTTTAGGCAGTGTTAACTAATTAACTTTGTATTGTGATATTTATGAAATGCAACTCCTCTAGTGTTTGTTATTAGTAGAAGAAAAGATGATAAATTTGAAGTCACATAGTCAATGGACTGAAGTAAGATATACTTTAAAATAACTGTTCTGGACTATGGCTTCAATACTTTACAAATTGTTTTTCATGGCTCTGGAGCAGTATGGATGGAATCATAACTTCAGGGAATGCATATTGGATTAGAAATTTTGTTGAGTCAGGCTTCCAGGAAAATTGATTATATATTTTCTCTGATCAGTATCATCTCATTCTTACTACAAGTTGATTTTAGTCTAGATTTTAAAACAGAAAAATCTTTGTGTGCAAAGAGCATCAAAATAAGGTCCTTATCCTAATGTCTTAAAGTATCTTGTTTACATAAAATATCTTGTGTATACATTAATTTCAATTAAACAAAACATTTTTTCAAATTGCTGTGAAATGTGGGGCAGATTTTGGTATAGTGAAGATGATAATGTATGATCACTGAGATGTAGCAGCATAAAGTAAAAGATTTTTAATAGGAGCCTACCATGAAAAAAAAAGAAAAGAAAAGAGAGACAGACAGATAATGCAGCAGCAGCAAGAGATTGCGAAAGAGGATATTTAGACGTCAAGGTCCTGGTATTCAGAAAGGGACGTCCCCTTTGTGCTTGTAGATAACTGCCAATAGACTTTTCCTAACATATATAACCGTAAGCACATTATATGTTATTTAGACATCTAGCACTGATTTTGCCTTAAGATAAAAAAAAAATAAGTATAAATGCTAAAAATCAGGTACATGAGTACTTTGTTTTGTCTAGATGCTAAATGAAGGACTAACAATGGAAAACCAGGATTTAAAAGTACTTTGATATTGTTGGGAAGGGAGGCAGAAATTATATCCTCTTTCTTGCTTTTCTTCCTGTATTATGAAAACACTTTTACTCAATTAACATATGCAGAAGTCACTTTCAGACTAGAGATAGTTGTGCATTTTGAGTAGTGGAACTGTGTATTCTTTTCTTAAAACCTTTTTCCCTTAGTGATTATTGTTCCTGAGATTATGTATTTTGGATGGGAAGATGAACATCTAAAGCACTGAAGGTTGTGCTAATGCCTTCTTACCCTCGTTTCATTACTATGCTCTGAGCAAAGCTCTGGTTTGGAACCTCTTGGCTGACAGTTTATATTATGCTAATTGAAGTCTGTTTACTGGAAATGAGATTTGAATATGCCGTAAGCTTGTGATCATTAATAAACTTCTTTTTTTTTTCAGTTGGATTTCCAGCTTCCATGCTTAATGTTGATGATCTTGAAAGTGCATTTGTATCCAAGACATTTTCTATCACTGAACAGATCAAGAGCCTCTTCTCCTGTCTCAGAATAATACGGACCGGCTAGTATCATATGACTTCATTTATTCAAATTAAACGAAAAAAGAATTTTCTCTAGCCTTCCATGAAGCTCAGCTACTGTCTGTTAATTTTGACTGTTACTATTGGTCTTGTAATTGGATTTACCGTGGAAAATGTAGTTTCTAACAGGACAGTTGGTTTGGGGTCCTTCAATACATCACTTCATCCAGTATTTCTAGCTTTAGTAAACTCTCCAGCTCACCATGATATCATAGCCAAGGAGGGGACCAGTGTTCTAATTGAATGTAAGGTGAAYGTCAGCCAATACGAATATATTCTTTGGTATAACTCCAGAGGACACCTGCTTGAACAGAAAGATGAAGGTGAGCTTTCCAGCTATTTTATGTACTTCAGCATTCCTCTGTAATATAGCTTCTGAAAACCTCTGGGACTTTATTGTCTTTTTCCTCCTATCCTACCATTTTTACAGCTGGGAAATTGGGAGCTCGCAAGACCAAGCACTTTTCCCACAGATACATGGCATCTGGTAGAGCAGGAATTGCACCTGATTTCCGCTGTCACTAGCCCATCCTTGCTGCTACAGCACCCTAGAGAATTGGTTTGTTCAAGAAAAGTCACATTATTCAATATAGAAGAACTGAATCTGCACCCTACTAGACACTAATTGATGTTTTTATTTATTATTGCTGTGGTTAATATTTTATCTTTCCAAACACATGTGTTAAACACAATTCTTCACAACTTGTGCCCTTTTCTGGCTGGCCGTTTGTACGGTAATTCATTACAGAATTTTTTAAAAGCATGAGATGACTGATTACATTTATTTCCTGGTTTATGCACCAGTGACACCATAGAGACCAACTTCATTTGTAATAGCCAAGGATGAAATACATGCTAATTAACCCTTTCACACAGAGTGAGAATCTGTTTTCTTAGCTCTCTTACAGCTCTGTCCATCTAGTTTTTAATTTTCAGAAAATAGTGTCTTTTAGAGGTTCCACAGAGTATCCTTTACTATATCAGTGTCAGTGAAGTCATTGAGCTAACTGGTAGGATCTTCTCAGAAGTCATCTTACTGCTTTAAGAGTATTTAGTAACCTTTTTGTAGATAAAACGCCATCTAGAAATTAGTTTAAAGAAGGGTAATTAGAAGTGCAACATATGAAAACAATTTTTCTCCCAAGTTACAAACATGTAAGAAATCATTCATAAAGCTCGTTTCTTTTACTGATTTCTTTCTACGTGAGTTTTGTATATCAGCGCTGTATGCTCAGCAGAAAGCTGTATCTCAAGAAAATCCTAGGTTCTTTTGCCAGCTGAGCCATTTGCAGGCTGATCTTCTGACCTTTTTCATGAGTCACTTGACTTCTGCATCAGAACCTGTGGAAAATTAGGCTTTATAGAGGAGAGTCTTCCAACATAATGCTATCCAATGGGTGAAATGTGGTAGCTAAGAATTTGATTCACTGTCAGAAAGAGCTAGCAGTCCAAAACAAGGAATTCACAGGAAGAGCACAGATGGTAGAAAGCAGAATAAACAAGAGTAGCCAATGCACAGAAATCTTTACCCTGAAGCAGTAGAATTGGTATCTGAGTTGTATTTTTCTGTACTGTAAGCATGAAAAGGAAAATTCCATCCTTGTGTAGACTCTTTGTTTTGTGCTAGAAATAGACTGCTTATTTCCAAGTTCTGCTTGCTAATAATGGAACAAGTACGATGCATCATGTTTACCTAGTTATTTTGGGTTTTTAGCTCAATTTATTTCTTTTGAATCTCTAGGCGGACGGTGGTGGATTGCTGATAATTCCCTTAACATCACGAAGGTCAACTTTGCTGACCGGGGGCGATACACATGTGCAGCTGTTAATCGTAATGATACCTTGTTTTACACAGTCACCCTGAGGGTTATCTTCACCTCAGGAGACATGAGTATTTACTACATGATTGTATGCCTAGTTGCCTTCGCCATCACCCTCATTTTAAACATCACCCGTCTGTGCATGATGAGCAGTCACCTCCGCAAAACAGAGAAAGCTATTAATGAGTTCTTCAGGACGGAAGGGGCTGAGAAGCTTCAGAAGGCTTTTGAGATAGCCAAGCGTATTCCTATCATTACATCTGCGAAAACGCTAGAGTTGGCCAAAGTCACTCAGTTTAAGACCATGGAGTTTGCTCGATACATTGAAGAGCTTGCCAGAAGTATTCCCCTTCCACCACTGATCCTTAACTGCAGGGCATTCATGGAAGAGATCTTTGAAGCAGTGCGAGTTGATGATCCTGATGAAGTTGGTGAGGAGGTGAAACAAACCCAAGCGTGTGGTACCCAAGCTGCGATATATCCCATCAACCCAGAGATCAAGCGCAGCGATTCACCAGCTGGGGATTCAGATGATGGGTCCATGAATGAACAAGGCCAAGAGATAGCTGTTCAGGTGTCCATTCACCCACAGTCGGAAGTGCAGAGCATTGACACAGTCTCTCATGACAGCTGCCAGTTTCCTCCTTCTGAGGAAGGCGCCTGCTGAATCCAGTGAGACACTGGTGAAAGAAGTGCAGGTGACTCTAGGATACTGCAAGAACGAGATCTGCAAAAAAGCTGCCTCAGTCCCATATGCACAAGACTTTTTTTTTTTCCGAAATACAAGGTGCCAGAACTACTACTGAAATCTGTGTTTTCCGTCAGTTTTTCTCAGTGTTGATCTGATGATTTCAAGTCTGTTAGGAAAGGCTGTTTGTGCAGTGGCTTTTTTTAAAGCAAGCATAGTATACTAAAAATATTTACAAAACGGGAATTCTTTGTCCTCAACTCCTTGGTAGCTTTTTATATCATATTAGAAGTGGCCAAGCTGAGCAAAACAATTTGCAATAAGTTCTTGTCCTTTGTGAACTCTTTCTTCCTTTGCAAAGTGAAACCTGAATTTCTTTTAGTTAATGTTGTCCTGATGAATTGAGTTGTGTGCTCTTTCTGAATTGCCTCTTGATGCGTGTAGCCTATCAGAACCATGCTGAGCTTGAACAAGTCTGTTTTGTGTAGTGTGCTTCTGTGTTGCTATCAAAATATACTGTGCTTAGAAAAAGAATAGTAACAGAATCTGCTGCTGCATTAAATGAATTGTTGTAGTTTCAAGGCAGCTCAGAGAACAACCTGGGGGGGGTCTCAGTTTCCTCACACCTGCAGAAAACTTGTGTATACTGTAGTGTATGGAAAGCAAATTGTTGTTGCAAAGTTTGTCACTTAAACTTGGTGCTGATTGCCAAAGCGCCTTACCCGGGTTCTGTCTTACAGAATGGAGCGGTAAGTCAGTATTGCTGATACTGTCTTTCTTTTGACTGCTGATTTCACGCACTATTGAAAATCCAAAGTATTGTATTGTGTTTTATGTTGTTGTGAGAAAGGAATGACACAGTGGTCATGTAGTGGCAGTTTAAAAATGAATTAATTAATCTACAGGTTAGAAATCTTAGACAGTTCTTTCTGAAAAATATAATAGAAGAGAGGAAAAGTAATGACACTTATTTACTTAGCTCTGGCTAGTACTTTCAGAAAGCAGTGCAAGAGAGAGGGCTTAATAGAGGGGCTGGCTGAGCCCCCAGTTCTGCTGTTTGCCAGCCGTTGTTTACAGGAGTGGAGTAGCTCTCCGAACGTGCCCCCTCCCATCCGAGGGAGAGGCCCCGGTGCTGACACGCGTCCATACATTTTTAACCGAGGATTCTCCCACGCTGGTTCCTCAGCTGTAGAGATCCAGCCTCAAGGAATCAGAGTGCAGAAAAGAATCTAGTCTCCTCTTTCACTCTTTGGTGCTGATTTTTTTTTCTCCTTGACATTTATAAGTTGTATCACTTAAATAGCATTTTATATCCTGTTGAGATTTAGTAGATGTAAGGCTTGTAAGCACTCCACAAATTAATTCCATACAACTACTGGAAGCATATTGCCGTATAATTTTAACAACTTGGCAACAGGAGCACCATTTAATTTCCCACAACTCTTTTTTCTTTTCCGTATTACTAC
This sequence comes from Rhea americana, assembly GCF_003343005.1. Classification (NCBI taxonomy): domain Eukaryota; kingdom Metazoa; phylum Chordata; class Aves; order Rheiformes; family Rheidae; genus Rhea; species Rhea americana. The sequence continues at coordinate 3,249,009 of NW_028186657.1, forward strand.
AACAATGTCAGTCGAACAAGTGATTCTGGAAGGCTGCTCAAGATTCTTAAGAGGATTTGACGTTACATTTATATGAGTGGAGATAGAAAACGAGGCATGGTGGTAATGACAGGGTGGGGCCTTCTGCGGTGGTACATCCTTGTAATAAAGGGTCTGCACAAGTTATATTTGTCATGTCACATCAGAGAACAGGAAGCCGAAGCATCCATTACCATTCTAAAATACCTTCTAGGGAAGGTTCTGTAGGCAGCCACCAGCAAATGCAGTCTGCTAGACTTTGGCATGGCTGGTAAGAGCCGTGTTTGTCAAGAGGAGAAAAAAATTGCCAGCCTCAGTCATAGTAATGCTCTGACCAGCTTGGTACCGTTTCCAAGACGTAGCCAGCATTATCTGCTTCAGGAGAATGAAGCCTGCTGTAGACACTTAAACTAGATACTGCCCTTGACTGTAACTTCTGTTTAGCCTCTACAGTTAGATGGCACTTTATGTCCAAGTAAAAAGTTTGTGTATTTCTGTGTTACCTCTTTGGTCTCTCAAATTTTTTTTTATTATTATTATTTTTGATGTTCAGTGTTAAAAGATACTCTTGTGGATAAATGCGTAGTTCTCTTAGAAGCTCTGCTGAGATGCTACTGGCCTCACTTGTGTGCTGCAATGAGCTCTACAAGTTTGTTGCACATGGTGGAGATTTGGGGGTTTATTCCATTTTGAATGTCCTAGTTCAAAGATATAAAGGCTACAAGAGATTATGGTCTGTGTGATCTCTTTGAACCAGTGGCCATCAGGATTGTACCTGCAGATGCCTTTTTCCCCCTCTAAACAGCTGTCTTGGCTTCTGGGAAACTGTCACATTGCATGCAGCAATAGCATCTTTGACATTTTGCCCCCATATGACACATGCAATTTAGAGATGCAGCTACAAAATCAAAGCTCTTCTTAAATGCATCCTGAGAAGCAGTTAGGCAATGGAGATTGACGCATGTCTCATCCGAATGGCTGCTTACATGCAGCAAAGTGACACTAGGGGTGTGTCAGGTGCATGTCAGGAGAACAGTTTCTAGAGTAATTCAATCTGTTCCTTGATTTTTAGACTTTATTTACACAACTCTTGAGTTCTAACTAAGTACAGTTACTCTGTCTTCATGTGTCCAGTTTTCTTCTGTTGGACAGGAAAGAATGATTATGCATAAAGATCCTCAAAAATGCAATTGTTGTGTCCACTGCTGTATAGTAAAACTACAAATTTTACTGAATTAATATACTATTTTATTCACTAAATTAATTTCATTCCTAGGAAGGAGGCTGTTTTGTAAGGATTTCAGTAAATCAGTAGTACTTATTAAATATAAGAACTGATCCTACTCCCACTGAATTCAGTTAGAGCAGATTTGAAGCTCTGGTGTATTTTAAAAACTATATTACAGAATTTTTTATGCATCTGAAGGCAAGGATGATGGTGATATTATATAGTAAATGTAATTTCCAGAGAATGAAGTCTGATATTGATTTCTAAACAATTTCTGAACTATTCTTGTTGTATTGAACAGGTATGTGTGCTTAAATTTATTTGATGCAAGTAATTGAAAATTAACATGGAACAATTATGCAAATGTCATTATTTCTCTCTTTTTCTAGGACAAGAGGGTTATACGGAGGTTTTCTTGGTTTAAACTAAAGTCTTTGACAATCACAAGGCTATTTTCTCCTTTATAACTTTTTTTAAAAATAATGCAAAATCTACTTGTTATTCAAGAGAGTATCTAAACTAGCTTTGTAGTGGTTGTTTGTATTATATAGATTGTATTGTAACTGTTAAATGTAACTACATAGGATTTCATACTTTCATAAAATGAGCTGGTAGATTTGCAGAATAAATTAAAAACAAAATCCTTGTTTTGTTAGGGTTTTCTTTTTTATCAGTAAGGATTGATGAGTAGCAGTCTATCGAAGATTAAATAGCAGCTGTATTCACGTAAGAAGAATGTTTTTAGCCACCCTGATGAAGGCTACTGGGACACTGAGGTGTCTGACAGACAGCTCATGCTATGACATCTTTGGGTTTGTCATTTTTAATGTCTCAGAGTCTTCAGCAGCATCTGTAATAATTCTTAGCAGCTGCATAAACAAGTGGTTAGAAACCTGAAATGGTTTCAGCAAGGCTTATGCGTTCTTCTTCATTTCACTTTTGCAACTAAGATGATGATTGTGCAGTGCAGGAAACCTCAGCCACCAGTCTGTATTTTCTGTTCCTACCTTTTTTTACAGGATCGTATTATTCTATATTGTAATGTGCTCTTTTTYATTCCCCTCAAAATCCAGTATATTTACATCTTACCTCTGGAAAGGCAACACCCAATTAACACAGCACAAATCTGGAGTATGTAAAACGTTCAAGTGGCTGAGTCTGTGTCGCTGTTTTTTCAGTGAGATCCTGCAGTGGCATAAAGAAACTTCAACTCCTGCTCCTGGGGAAGCCTGTGGGCTGCTCTCACTCTGCATCCCTGGGGCTGGAGAAAGCATTAGTCCAACTATAGGTCCTGTACTCTGCTAGCCAGCAGTTTATTAAATTACACAGGGAGGAAATAAAATTCCCTGGAGTGCTGTACAGCTGGCATACTAAGAGTAGGAGAGTGAGGGCTATCCCCCTCACTTAAGTCACCAGGCTTGGGTTTCTGATCCCTTTGCTGTCAATTCAGAGTACTAAACGAGGATGATCCAGAGCCCCTAAGCTAGGAACTTACTATCAGCACTGGTTTACTGTTAAGCTGTATTTCCCATGTAAATGCCCGCTGCGGGATGGTAAGGATTGGTTTCTGTGTGGGCATGTTGTGAAGCTTTGGGTGCTAGTCTGGAGCACAAGGTGAAAGTGCCCCTAATAAAGTTTAAACTTTAATCCCATCCAAAAAATTTGCTGTCATGACTTCCTGAGAAACCAGCTATAATACAGTCAATGGGATTATGTGGGTGTAAATGAGAACAGATTTCACCTACATTGTTTTTAAACAATAGTTTTCAGTTGCCAGTCTCTGTGCAATGAAGATAATAGAATTAAAGCTGAATCTTTTTCTCCCTGGCAGGGAAATTTTCCTTTGAGAATCAGCTGCTTAAAGGAAGAGTGATTGGACCTATACTTCTCAGGCTAGGTCAGTGTTCAGTCAGCATCTGCTTTCTATCTCCCTGCTATGGGGTATACAGGAATGATACTTGTTCAGTTCCATACACTCGCTTAATCTGACTCTTTATGATCCTAACCACAGTGAACAAATTCCTCTGCATAAATTTAAAGCATTTTTCTATTTGGAATACAACAGATCGTTCTTATCAACAGATAACTTTTATGTTGCAATACTCTCATCTGGTGAGCCAGATCTGCAGCAGGAGACACACAGTGGAGAAAACAGCGTACCGTTCAACTCAGGCAAGTTACAGCTTTGTTCACTTCCGTTCAGCCAGGTCATTTCATACCAGCTGGGTATAATATTTTTATTATATGACAGGTCATTCAGCTGTCTTCAAATACTGCCAGTTTCTTAGCATATGGAAGGGAGAATTACATCATCATTCCAAAAAAAAAATGTTTTGGCTGGATATTCCTAAGTCAAGAGAGCCTGAAAAGCCAGAAAGTTGAGCTTTATCAGTGGTAGGACAGTGGTAGGGCATTCCTTGGTCACGCCAGGCTGCCAATGAATGTAATAATAATGAGCAATTAGACCTTTCATTTTCATTAGACTAATTAATTGTTTGCACAGTGCCCAGAATATGGAATCATTTTCCTTTGGAAAGAATGRAAGGATTAGAATGGCCTTATATTTATCCCAAGGTGCTCAGAATGTATTTCATTTATTTTATGGGAGAAAAATTCTCTAGTGCCCCAAATGCAAACCATATACTTGAGTGTTAATGCTTGCGCTGGGACATTTACATCAGTGGGGATGCACACAGGTTATACGTATGTCCATCCATCTGCCTAGATGCTCCATACGATATCTGGGGTTTGTGGTGCATGTCAATGAGGCTAGCATCGTTGTTGCCTGTGTGTTGCCAGGTTTATACATCAGGAGATTGAGGAATGATGAACACATCCCTCTGGAGATCAGCTGTCCACAACGCAGACAAGTGCAGAAGCCAGCATCGCTGTAATTATTATCGCTGCGTAGTGGTAGTGCTTAGAGGCTGGAGCTCTGTGGCATATAAATGTACTGGAGACTCTCTCAAGAGGCTTATACTCTAAGTAAATCAAAGGCAAATGAAACCTAGACTAGGATTTCATGAAGAAAGGTACCCAGTGGATACAATATTGTAGAGGCTATGGCTCTTTGTTGATTTTTGTGCTATCAGTGCCTCTTCACAGCACCATATTATTAAATACATATTTCATATTAAATTGTTTCAAGTGTAATATAAGCCTGTAGACCTCCATTTAAGTGGAAAGTGAGGGGTCATATTCTTCAGCCTAGAGTTTAAGATCTTTTCAGCTCTAACTGACAGCTGGGGCATGCTCTCTGCCACCCTGACTGATGGCTGTCCTGTCTGTTAGAATAACCAGTGACAGAAATGTCTCATCTCCCAGACAATCTGTTCCAATGTTAAACTATCCTGACAACTGGAAAGATTGTGCTAATACCTGCCCCCAAGCATCTCTTTCAGTACTCCAAATTCATCACCCGTCTTGTCCTATCCGTGCCTACTACATCCACAGCCCAAATTAGGGCTACACCAAACACACAGGAGAGGAATTAGCTGCTTACCTAAACTTGTGGCTTTCTGTGCCTATAGTGTCTGATTAGTGTCTCATTCTATGTTCAGACCATAAGTGCTGGCAGCTAATAATCTCAGTATAAAGCTAGTAACTTTTTCCAGTGTTTTGGGTACAGCATTTCTCCTGYAATAGCTTCGTACGTGTATATGCTAGGGGGTGGAAAACATCCCCTGCAAAGGACTTGAGAATGTCCCACTGTCATCTCAAGGGCTCGTTAACACTTCACTTATTTTCAATGCATGGTGCCGTCTCTTAAATTTTCTCACTGTAAATGTTCGGAATTTCTTGCCTAGTCAATGGGAAACATCAAATTTTTCATTTTTCTTCCTTTTTTTTTTCTTTTGTGAGTTTTTCTCTGAGCTTAGCTCTCCAGAGTGATGAGGAGGTAGGAGGACAGTGGACAAGAACAGACATGAAGGAGTTTGGACAGCTGTCCTAGATTAGAAGATGGATTTATTTTAGAAATCCTATATGCCTCACACCCCATTACTTGAGAGTTGTTTTAACAACAAATCTCTTGCAGCAAGGTGTCAGTTCGGTTCCATACATTACTTGAAGTGCTTTATTAATTTGATGACCTTGTGGGTGCTCAGAAAAAGCCATTTATCAGTATTTTGAGGAAAAAGAACTCATGTGAACTAAAGAGACTGTTTTGTCACTCAGATTTATTGGCTGGCTGACTTAATTCACCATTCAAACACGATGATTTTTAGCTGCTGGGCAGTGGCCCTTTCAATGTTAAAGCTAATTAACTGCTAGAACACTTCTTAGTAAGGCTGTTTTCTTAGAGTTTTTTTAACCCAAGGAAATAAAGAAACACGATCCTTGAATCACGGGTTGCATGCAGACCATATCAGCAAAGACACAGAACKGTGTTCAATGACTATTCTGTCAAGAAAGTAAGGGTGTTGGCTGTCCCTGCTGTCTATGTGACAAGATACAAAGGTAAGATAGGAGAAAAGCGACAACATCTGAAAACAGAAGAAAGAAGGGACACCAGACTCATGACAAAGCCAGAGCTCAGTGAACAGCAAGGGAGGGCTATACTTCAGTCTCCARTTTACAGCTAGGGATCCACAGCCATCAAAGGTCCAAGCTGTGGYTTGCTGTCAGGTCAAGGTCAACAGCTATGCTATTGGGAAGTCCTTCCACCTACCTCCCTTTTCTCTACCTCCACTGCTGTTTTCTAGCCTGTACCTCTGAAAGAACCATGTGCTTCACAGCTTGGATAGATCACAAGGACTGCAGYGCTGGCTCTGTCAGGATCTTGTCAAAACTTTACATGGGAGGAGATGGAAGAGAAATCGAGGTAGCTGTTTGTTAGGATACATCTGGCTGCAAAAAGTAATGCTCTTAGTTGTTTAGCTCATCAGTGAATTCTGCTTATCCAAACATTTTCTGGGAAACATAACCCTCATGGTATTTCATGGTGAGGCCTAAAAAAGGCATGAAGTTATTTATAAGCTGAAGTGCAGGTAAATTCAGTGTCCTCTGTACTCCTCCATACAGTGCTTTTGTGAAGTACTGCAGCCCTGCTCTTGCTCCGAGTCCATAGATGCAAATGAAAAGTAAATCACAGCTGTTACCTGAAAGTAGGGAATCCCTTGCTGGCTCCAGCAAGCTCCTCATCTGTCTTTGTTCCTGACAGTTTGATTACTTTTATCATCATCTTCAAATACAGAGCTGCAAATACCATTAGTRGTCATAAAGAACAGCAATTCTCCTGACGTGCTTCGACCACAGTGTCCTGGCAGCAAGCAGCATAGGCTAGCTGTATAGGAGGGTGCTTTACTGAGCTGTCTTTCCCTTGTGAATTTGAACTAGGAGTCTCATCCTCAACTGTCTGTACACGTCCATATTGTTGTCTTCCTCCCTGAGTTTCATCTCGGATGTTCTCAGGATTTCCAGCCTTCCTCTGAAGCTTCACAGTCTAGTTATTTGTCCCAGGAGCACAGGAGCACAGAGAAGCACTCCCGCGTCGGTGATCAAGGTAAACTCTTGTCACTAGAACTGCTCTGAATAAAGTGGCAACAAATGCAGAGGACCAGCTGCATCTCGAAGAGGAGACCTCTGTTTCCAGTGGGGGCTGGTGGAGCTCAGGCTGGGCTCCTCCCAGCTGGAGATAAGGGGTTTACTCATCTTCTCAAAATCTACCATGGGACTCCCAGAGAGGACAGAACACAAGAGACTTACACTGCCATCAGATGTGTGTGTCTGAAGTGCATCTGAGAGTATTTTGGGATGAAAAAATTGGAGGTAGATGATTACTCTCCTGCTTTTACTGCTGCGTGGTCACTCTGGTGCTTCCTCTGTTCTCACGTGTTGGTATAAAGAGGTCCCAGGTCAGGGGAGATAACCTTAAGGGGAGGGCAGGACGCAGCCAGGGTGTGAGGGGACTGTGCAGGGCTGAGGGCTGTGTACGATCCCAAGTGTGCACCATACCGGCCACAGGCCTACAGGGGCAGATCAGTTCTCCTTGGTACCCCGACTTTTCTGTACGCCAGTGAAGCCACCCCAGAACAAAGTCCACATCTTGCCAGCATTTCCTATCATTTGCAGAACAGCCCTGCTGATCTCTCCCTGCCTGTGAGCACCAGCACTTTGCCTCYAATCCAGGTATCCTCGAAGGGATGCTGCAAAGTGCAGGGCACGTTGGCTGCTGCTCTCGTGTCGGCAGCCCAATGCTGCTGAGGGCAGGCAGTCTGCTGAGCTGAAACCCTGGGTCAAGGTTGTAAGTGCCAGGCTGAATCCAAACAGCAAAGGCACACCAGGAGATCAGAGCCAGGGTCTGGGCTGCACCCTCGCCCCCACTTGGAGATGTCCTCCTGCAAGGCGGGACGTGGTGGGACCCGTCCTGGGCCCGTGTCCTCGCCTGGAGGCAGGAGCGCAGGAGACAGAAGCCGATGAGGGAGGATTTGATTTGTTCTTCTTTCTTTGCAGATTAACAGACGCAGCTTTGAGCGAGGGATTTAGCGATTACGGCGACTCAGTTGCCCRGGGGGAGCGTGTTTGAGCCATCGCTCGCTCGGCGGCGCGGCGGGGCCGAGGCGGGTGGCAGGCGGGGTGGGCACGGCTGCGTGGCACGCGCCTGCACCCTCGCCCCAGCCCGGGCTTCGGCCCCAGGAGAGCTCGGCTCTGCCCGCCGGTTAGACGCCGGGGTGCAGCGGCGCAGGGCGGCGGCGGGCGCCTTCCCCGAACCCCGCTTCGCCAGGGCTCGGCGCGGGTGCGCTGCAGCGCTGCTCTTTCCATTTCTGTGCCACAGGAGGTGGCGCCTGCCGTCGACTTAAAGGAATAAACGATGCATAAAAATATTTGATCAATTAAGCCAAACGATTTGGCAAGCACGAGCTCCCGCTACACCCATGCTCATACAACCGCCTCATTATCCAGCACTAAATCAAGCTGTCACCGCTTTTTTTGGCTCGAGGAGGGAAAGGGCGGGAGGGAGCCGGTTTCCAGCATTCACCTCCAAAACAGACAAACTCTCCCAAAGCCTGGAGCTGGGCAGTGAGTCACGGCGAGCATCCCCCCGCCTGCCTTCCCCCGCCGCCCCCTCGCTGCTCGCTCGCTCGCGGACGGAGGCGAGCTGCCTGCGTTGCGGCTCCTCATTAATTTGATGAGGGAGCAGAGAGATGACTTCAGCAGCTGGAGCACAGCGAGGAGCTGCTAGGGCAGGCCCTACGCTTGCACCGCGTTAGTTCATGGTTGCGGCTGCATTAGCTGGGAACTGGCCCGTGCACGCTTGTGGACACCTGCCTTCCCGCAGCTCCGCACGGGGCCTGCGAGGCTCCAGCGTTTTCCCCAGGGAGCCCTGCCCGTGCTGTGACGATCGAGCGAGAAGGGATAGTGGCCTTGGTGCATCCCCAAAAAGACACGGATCCGCAGCATAACAAGGGCTTGCACAAGCCCTGGCGGGACCTTGTAGCCAGCAGACCCAGGCGCTGGGGTTTGTGCAGATTCTCTGGTGTCTAATAAAGGTTGGATTTGCACCACATTTGTTCCTAGGCAGGAGTGTTTCTGGTGACCTACCCGCACAAAATTTTGATTGAGTTGATGAGAATCAGGGAGATATCTATTCTCCATTAAATTCAGCTGCTGTTGGCGGATTGATCCAGATGTTAAAGGAAGAGAGATACCAACGGACACACCTGCACAGCATTATCAGGCCAGTCTCTTCTTGCTAGCAAACCATGAGAAAATTGCACCAAAAGGCCCTTGATATGAACAGAGTAGGGGTCTGGGGTGGGGGCGGTGTGAACCTCAGATACTGGACATGGAGACCTTCCTGTTCATTAGTCAAAATCCATCCCACCAAGAGCCTCAGCATTTAGGAGAGCCTGGAGGCATGGTCCAAGGGCCTATTCATTTGCATCCGGTGGAAAACAGYGTAAAGGCAGCAGGACCAGGAGCATGAGCATCTCCCTCCCCAGCCTGTAGGGAAGCCTCTCTCCYGGAGTGGGATTTGCTCAGCCTCTCTGGMGCAAGCCTCTCCTCTTCCTCCTCTCCCTCCTYGGCTGCGCCCTGGCTGTTGTGCAAGGCAGGGYAGCCTCCAAGTCTCCAAAGACCAAGTCTGCTAAATGAATTTGGGTGCAGACCCATCTGTTTGCTCTGCTGGGAAAGCAAAACAGCCACAAACTCATCTGTTTAATGGAGCAGAGCCAGGGAGCCAGAGCAAGCCAGCTGCACGGCCCTCTCTGCAGCCCAGCCCAGGGAGCTAAGTGCCAATGATTTTCAGGCACCCCTGCTTCACATTTTAACCACCTCCTGTTGCTTTTGCCATTCAGTTCTACCCAAGTCTGGCAAGAGTCCTTGGAGGACAAGAAAATCCTTCCAATTAGAGCCAAGAAAGCATTAGCTCCGTGTGTCACTTGTTGTAGCCTGCGCAGGGGCATCCCGCGCTGCAGCAGGCCACAGCAGCGGGCCCTGCACCCTGACTCTGGTGGTGGCGAGTGGGAGTTTTGGAGAGAGGGTAAGAGAAGGGCTAGGAGAAGCATGCACTCGCATCCGCAGTGTGTCCCGCCACCTCTCTCTCCCACCTCTAAAACSTCCTGGCTCCTGTGTCATCCTGCTCACCACCATCTCCCTCCTACCCTCTCTGCATAGTTCACAGGAAAAACATTTTGCAGCCAAAGCACTTTCGCCCCACAATCCCCGTGAGCTGGAAGAACTTCAAGGAGAAACCTCTCAAGGAGAAGAAGAGAGGACTGCATGCTATAATCGTATACTCCTGCATACAGAGCTGCTCCGGCTGGAGTCTGCCAAAAACGCGGTGTTTTCTCCTGCTGGCATGACCCCAGCTGGGCAGGGAAGGGACACCCGCGGCTCGGCGAGCGGGCTGGGATCCCGCTATTGCTCTGCTCTCCCTGGACGGTGCCTGGTTCCTGGGATCTGTCACGCTGCTGACGGCCGCCGGCAGATTGCTACACCAGCAATGGGTAGCTCGTGCTGGAGTGACAGCTTGCTTGGGTGGTGTGTTCAATCCACACTGTTTTGTTTCAGAGCCTTTTTAACGCTGTCAAAACATAAGACACTCCTGCTGCTTTCACAGYCTTGCTAATTGGCTACAAAGAGCAGATTTATGTTAAAATTGCAGCTACTTTTGAACTTCAGACTTGTCTTTAAAATCCAGTTTCTACAAGGTTTTTTTCCCTTCTTCCAGGCACAGCTCTTCCCCAGCTCACGGAGCTGAGCCACAGCACAGACACCAAGCCGCGCTCTCAGCCGGCCTTGGAGAAACGGAGGGCAAGTTACACACCCCCTCAGCTTTCCACGCGGGCTTTTTTTTACTTCCGTCCCTGTGCGTAGAAAACGTACACCAAAGAGGAGGGTCATGACTGAAACCCCGGGGAAGAGCAGCTCTGTAATTCCTGGGGCTGGGGTTCGGAGGCGACGGCGGTCGGCGAGCTGGCGTGAGGGCGCGCTGGGCCAAACCGTCTCCTCGAAGAAATGCGGGCTGGGCGCCCGCAGGGCAGGGAAAGCCTGCCCGAGGCGGGGTGGTGGMGCTGTGCAGCGAACCCCCTTGCTCCGCGGCGGCCCCGCGCGTGGCCTTCGCTGTGCTGGCCTCGGGGGCTCTCCCCGCTCACTGCCCCGGGCGATGCTTGTCGCCCCCATGACCTGCTCTGATTGAGTTTGTGCCGGATCAGGCGACGCACGTTGAGTGAAGCACCTACATGATTCACCGAAATAGCTGCGGTCTCTCCGTGTCTGCCACCCACGTCCCATCTAAGCCACCTCTGCAATTCGCTTTTGTCTGTTTTCCAGCTCTGCTTGTGCTTYGCCACGGAGCTGGAAGCACGAGCCTGCCCGGTGGCGTTTCCACACACCAGGCCGAACAAGAGCCCCAGAAAAGCCAGACTCTCCAGCAGCCTCCGGGGAAGGGCTGGCGAGCTGACACTTCTGCAGGCTCAACCCGCGAGCCCGTCCAGCCAGACCGTGAAAATCGGGTTACGGCACTGSCCAGAGCCCGTGCCCAGGGCTGAGGAGAGGCGCCGAGGACGCCGAGTGCCCGGGAACGCGGGTGATGCCGGGGCCGCCGCGACGGGAGCGGCCTGCGAGCGGGGAGGAGGGTGCCCCGCGGACGGCGCCCGCGCCAGCACGCGCAGCCCCGAGCTCTCGTCCCGGCTGCAGGACCCGGCGACGCAGCCGGGGCTGCGAGGAGCGGCCGGCCGGCGCCGGCTCGCCTCCCCAGACGGATCTCTTGCGGAGAGACCGCAGAAGAGRCTGATCGGGAGTCCTCAAAGGCTGGAGGACCACTCAGCTCCGCTAGCTGTCRTTAACTTGCGGAAATAATTTTCATTGACTCACGAAATCTGGATCTTGGGCTCCAAGAAAAGCTTTACGAGCGTGAAAATCACCTGATTTTCCCTGGCCTCACTGGGCGGCGGGTGCCCCACGGCCAGGCAGCCTCCGCGCCGCCGGCGGGGCCGGGCCGGGCGAGGGGTCGGGCACCGCAGGCTCCGCGTCCCCCCTGCGCGAGCCCGGGGACCCCGGCGGCGGCCGGAGCCGGGGAGGCGCCGGCTGCCAGGCCCCGGCGGGGGGAAGAAGCTGAACTCACGTGAAAAGCAGCGTTTGGGGCAACAACTCGGCGTTTCTACCTGACTTGGTAGTTTCAGACCATAGATGGAAATTTCTAAGAGAAGCTTCTCATAAATAACCTGTTTGGTGGGTTTTCTCTTTTTCCCTGACACGTTACGATGGAAAATTGCACCCTGTGTTTCCAAAAGCCAAATAAAATCCCAGGCAGGCCCTGGCAAGCTGACGTGCAGCTGAAGCAAGCTCCACTCCAGCTTGCTGCTCGGCTTTGAAAAGATCATTGAACCCAAGAACGGCGTTTTGCTGAGCGCAATTTGTACCTTTTCCCTGGCTAACTTGGCTGCGCAATGCCTTTCGCATCCTGGTTCACCGTTGCCCCCATTCCAGTTTTATTTAACCAATTTACCAATTTAACCCATTAGAAATCAGTGGATTTCAACTGTTAAAAAGCACAAGGGAATCGGTAGTGAGAGAAATGCGAAGGCTTTTTTTGATACAAGCCTCTAATAGAAATGCAAAAAGAAGAAGACATTTTCTTGCCAAAATTTACTGTGTTATTTCCCTGCACTGTTAGGCCCAGAAAATCTTCTCTAAAAGCTCCCTCCCTTCTGCAAGCCCAGGAAAAACACATCAAATACTATGGGAAAAACACCTGGCAGCACGTTATGCAGCAGGTCTGTATCCGAAACCACATTCTCTGTCCGTGCTCGGTCCCAGCAAAGCCGGGATAAAGTGTCACCGTCGTGTCCCCGCTGCCGACCTGGCTGTGCACCAGCCCCCGCGCTGCAGCCCCCCGGGCGCCGGGGAAGAGCCGAGCCACCCCGTGCCACCGGGGTGTCCCCGCTGCCGCCTCCCTCTCCTCCCGCCTGGGCTGTGCCCTTGGATGGGGACAGTGGCTCAGGACTCGCCGGGGTCCGCGGGGGGCACGCGGCTTCCTCTGCGGGCACGTGCTCATCAGTTCCCATTTTAATTACACAGGAGTCAAAAGCTGCTGCAGCGGCTGGGTAATTCTGCACAGCACAAAGGAAGTCGTGCTCATTACTGTGCAGTGTGGCAGCGTTTTGCTTTTTGTTTTTGTTTTTTTTTTTTGTTGTTGTTTTGTTTTTTTGGCATAATAAAGGTAAAGTGACACTAGGGACATGTGTCTTTTACAGCCAGACGTCCGCTGCCTGCAGGTTTGGAGAACTGTGCGCGGGAGGGCAGGCGAGTGCGGGAAGGCAGGCAAAATAAACAGATAAATCCCTGGAACATATGGCTCGCGCTCTGTATGAGGCACCCCACTTAATGAAAGTTTAGGATGGAAAAGCCAAATAAAGTTGATAATCTGCCCAGGGAGGGTGATTCAGACAAAGGAAGCACATTACAAGGGGGTGACTGACTTACAGTTTTCTTCTATTTGCAGTTTTATGACTAATTCAGTTATTCTTGCGAATATAATTCATTACCGTGCTATCATTCCCAGAAGTGAAAATCAAAGGTTTATCAACCAGCAAGCACRAAATACTGCCCCGACGCACAGCTCRGTGCCGGAATAAAGCCGCGACCCCGTGGGGCTCGCGGACAGGGTTGTCCCCGTCGCCGGGCTGGAGCGGCCGGCCGCCAGCCCCGCGTCCCACCCGGCCGCGGGCAGCGGGGAGCAGCTCGAAGCARAGCTGCCCAAGGGGGCTGAGTCACTCCGCGTTTGCCGCGGGGACCCAGCGGGCTCACGCGCCCGGGGGGGCGGGCAGAGGCCGAGAGGCATCACGAGGGGGTTGAGGCTGCCCCTAACGCCCGGCCGCACAGAAAGGCACCGGTGGGGCTGGGAAGTGAGCGAGCATCAACTGGAGCGGGAGAGGATGAACCAGGGAAGGGCGGTATTCTGATTAACGGCTTCGGCTGCAAGAAATGGGCTAGAACAGGTTTCCATCCAGCCTAAAAAGCGGTCAATGAAGGAAGGAAGTGTAGTTCAGGTTGTTACTCCTTGGACGCCGGGTCGTGCAGGCTGTGTTCAACACACACGCAGCGAGGGTTTGCCGGCTGCCGCCGAAGCCCAGCCCCAGCGAGCGTCTGGCATCCGATCCGGGAGCACGACGGCACATCCCTCCTCCCTCCTCATCCCGAGCACTTCCAGGCTTTTGCGCTCCCACGGGCCRGCCCCGGCTGCGGAAAACAAGACGAACCTCTCGCAGCCTCCCCTGCTCCCCCTTCCAACGACTTTTTTTCCGAAGTGACACGCTTTGCCTTCCCCTGTCCGGCTCCCCGACGCAGCCTCGGCCCGAAGACCTCTCTTCCAGTGCGATTCCAGCTCCTGCAGAAGCCTCGGGAGCTCTTCTGGGCCAGACCAAGGGCCTTCAGCCCAGTCCCCGGCTCTGACCCTGGCCAAGAGCAGGAGTCATGGAGAGGGCAGCAGGGACAGGGCGGACCTGCAGGGACCCTTCCCCAGGAAACTCTCCCAGCTTCCTCCCGTCTGCGGCGCAGGGGCTGGCTTTGTGATTAACAGCTCCTGATGGATTTTCTTTTTCTTCCTAGCATYTGTCTAATCATTTTCTGAGCCCTTGTGAAGCTTGGGCGTTTGCAGCACCTAATAGCAAGAAGCCTCTGGTCGGACTGCACGCCGCAGGAGGAAGCTTCTCCTCTGGCTTGTTGGCTGTTAACGTTTTAATCCATGACTCTGTTATCTAGCCAGATATCAGGATGAGAAATATGAACACAGAGGAAAATCATTTACTCTTAATCACTGCATAGTGCAACACTGCGAGCAGAGAACCTGAAGTCTGAATTGCTCAAAGGGAAATAAAACTCTGTCCTCAGCTGCGTTATCAGAGCCCATCCTCAGCCCCGGCTCCCTCCAGCACCCTGGAAGCGACACATCCCACAACAGCTGACAGCAAGCAGCCAGGATGAGCAGCAATAGCTGTTCAACAGCTTTAGTCCTCAAAAACCCCGCTCAAACAAACGTGTCCACTGCATCGGAGCGAGCTGAACCGCTGCCCACRTTCAAAGCGGAGCACGTGTCAAGTGCTCTGCGGGGAGGGGGCGGTTTGGGGAAGCCGAGAGCTGAGATCGGGAGATATGCGTCAACTCTAACCRCGGCACCTCCTGCCGTGCCGGGCTGGCGGCGGCCGGGGCGATGCACCGCGCTGGGGCTCCCGCCTGCCGCGCCGGCAGGCTTCAGCAAGCGCTTCGTGCGCCAAGAGGTGCCAGCTGGATGTGAGCAAAGCAAATCCCATCAGCTGCAAACGGCACGAGGGGAAGGTGTATCAGCTACAGCAATAACCACGYGTTTTCCCTGCCAGAGGCTGGGGACAGGGCGTTTCGGGGCCTTGAAAGCRCCCGGCGAGGACACAGCTCCGGATTCGGCGGCTGGAACGCATGCAGCCGAGCGACTTCAGCATCRCGGTTACTTATGATGAGCAATAAAACTCCAGCTGGGGATGAAGGTCCCAGCGCCCGCCAATTAGTCCTGGCGTCCTGCAGACTGGTGTAATGGGATTATCGAGCCAGTGCTATTGTGCACGAGCAGCGTCCGGGGAACCTCAGCACTGTGCTGCTGCCGAGCTGATTAGAGCAACGTGCACAAACATCACACGCTGGGGAAACCCGCGGAGGGGAGCAGGGCTGGGAACCGAGACGCCCGCTGGCCTTTCCCACAAAAAACAACCACTTTTTCTCACATCCTAGGTGAAGCATTCATCATGCCAAAAGTRTTGCTTTCAGTTGGCATGTAAGCAAAAAAGCTAGACTGAAGAAGTGACCAGGAATTTGCCRTTTCAAAGAAAAATGAAATCCTTTACTCCCTTAAAAGAAAAAAAATCCCCAAAGAAGCCTGCATCAGCCCCCAGCTGGGAATATCTGAAAGGAAGCGCTGAAGCCAGAAGCTGTTTGCTTGGCCGTCTTGCTGTACCGGCAGGTAGTTGCGGCTCAGAGCTCTCTCCCGTGCAGCCCTGCCGAGACTGCAGGTTTCAAAGTACCGTGGCGAAGGCAGGGAGAACCGATTCAGCCCGTCAGAGGAGCCGTCCCCCGCTTCCCCCGCGAGCCTGGGAAGCAGCCTGCCCAGGGCAGAGCCCCGCAGCTGCGRTGGGCTCACAGCCTGGTTAGGAAATTGAATCTGAGGCCATTTATTAGGCAACGAAGGGGCAGCCTAGGTGGAGGGAGGAGGGGTTCTAGGTTCTGGGTTGGGCCTGCGGGAAGCATTACCAGGGCATGGTTTATCGGGATGAAAAACCACTTGATTATAGGGCAGCATTTAGCGCCTGTGGCTGCAGGAGAGGAAATGCTGCTTCCCAGTTCCCCGTCCGGCAGAGCTGGGACTCGGAGCACGGTCCGGGGAGCAGTCGCTGTGCTGACGGTCTGGCGGGGCTGCTCCGCACTGCAGCGTCGCAGAGCTGCCGGGAAGGCGAGGGAGGCGGCGGGGCTCCCGGCAGGAGCCGTGCCGAGCCGTGCCGAGCCGGGGGCTGCGCCCCRCCTGCAGCAGTGAGGACGGTGCCGAGGCCGGGCGACGCTGCCCGGATCGGCTCAGCGAGCGTCCCGCTGCCGGAGCAAGGCTGCTCTGTCCYGGGCCGGCTGCGGCCGTTCGTTCCAGCGCCTCCTGCCAATCCCGGGCGGAWCCCTCGGCTCCCGGGAAGGTCGGACGCGGCAGGCCCGGGGCTGACGAGCTGTTTAACCTTCAGCCGGCTCAGGCAAGGTGACCGGCACGGCTCTGCCCGGGAGATCCCAAACGCAGGACGGCAGGCTGACSGCGCAGCTCGTTTACTACGCGAGGACGGCGAGGGGCGAGCGGCGGCTCGTGCGACCTGGGTCCAGCCCCCGGCGCCCGTAGCTGCTCCGGATACCGAAATGCAGCCGCCTCCTGCCCTATTTGTTCAGATCCCGGGCTCTGTGGGGTCTTCCCCGGTCTCTGTATCCGCTTCCACCCGCTGATGGCACGGCCGCCCACCGCAGCCTGCCATAGGTTGTGTTAATTTTTTGTCGTCGGTCGCTTGTGAGCTGGAGGCTTGGAAATGCTGGTTGCTCGCCTTTCTCAAGAAACGGAGCAGCCCGGTACCGGCGATAAAGCCCAGCACGCGCCTGAACGGAGCGTTACCCGTCAGCACGCTCCAGGCAGGCACCACGCGGCATCGCCRAGCAGAGCGCCGGTCCGACGGAGCCACAACGTTAGAGATCAGGTTTCCTCAGTAAGACACAAGCTGTTGGGAAAAAAGAGCAAACATGCAGAAAAAAAAAAAAATCAGAGGGAGCCTGTGAGCACATATGGATGAAAGGAAAAGCAGTTTTGGGTTTCTAGCTGTGCTGTCTTGAGTGTCCTATTAAATTTGCAAGCCAACTGGAGGTGGAGAGATTCAGAGCAGAGCCGTTTCGCAGCCGTGCAGTGGGAATCGCTCTTGGCCCTGCAGTGAAGTTTGGCAGATGACTTTTTCGTCTTCAGCTTTGCACCAAGCGCACCGGGTCGGGCTGAGCTGGGGCGCAGGATCCCGCGGTCCCAGGCAGAGCAGCCTCTATTCCCGCAGGATCCTTACTGTTCCCATAGAACCACTACAGAAATACAGCAGCACTTCGCCCCCCCCCCCCCCGTATGTAAATATATTTTTAAGGAATGAAGGGGACTTCCCAGGAGGGAAACGGAGCAGCCTGGTGCCGGCGATAAAGCCCAGCACGCGCCTGAACGGAGCGTTACCCGTCAGCACGCTCCAGGCAGGCACCGTGTGGCATCGCCGAGTAAGACAAAAAAAGGAGGCATTTCTAGCAGATCAGGCCGCTGCAGYGTGGAAAGCCTTTCCCACAGCAGGAGCCCTCCTCCCGCCTGCCCCCAGCCGCCCGGACACGGCAGAGCCGAATCGGTAAGTCCTGCCCTCCGGCGAAAGGAGAAACCGTTCGCTGGGTAGCGTAAAAGTTTCAGCAGGGTATTTCACATGTGTAAACGTCCTGTCCGCTCCCACGGACTTGCTGCTAATTCCAGGGATTCCCATGCACAGCTGAGTCCACCCGTGCTCCGCGAGCTCCTAAAGCCCGCGGGCCGGGCTGCGAGCCGCTCGGCCCCGCGCACGGCGGCCGCGGTGCCGCTCCGCCGCGCGCCTCTCCCTCCCGCGAGCAGATATCCCGGCGGGGGGTGAGCTCAGGGCACGCTGCCCTCCAGGGCCACCCCGGGGCAAAGGGCCGCTAAAACCCACCCCGGGGCCACAAGTGGCCTCAGTGGGCTGGGGAATATTTCCTCAAGGAACTGGGCACCACTGGGGCCTCAGTGTCCGGGCGCTGAGAGCGAGCTGTTTCCATGCTTTTCTTTATTTTCAGCTTCTTTCCTTTGGGAGAAACCTATAAAATGTAAGTAAAACGAAAACAGTGCTGCTGACTTCCTTTCAAAGTGATTTGAGATTCCCTGGTGAAACACACAGCTTATATCCACAAGGCACTATTCCYGCCTCGGCGAAGCCCCCCTCCCCGAAACTGCAAGCAGCCAGCCCAGTGTGCTGCCACCTCAGTACATTCGGACACGAGACGAGAGGCCCTGGGTTGCTTTCCTGCAGGCAAATAGGTCTGACTTCTCTCTTGCTTTGGAAGAACTCAGGCAGTGCGAGAMAAGGGGCTGGGATTTCACCAGCGCCGGGCGCAGCAGCGAGCGTCGCGGGTAAAGCGCGGCCGAGGCCGTTCCCGCGCSGAGCCGTGCGTCAGCTCATCTGCCGCCGGAGCCGCGCCAGGACGAGCCAGGCAGCGCGACCAAAACCCAAGCTGTTAAGCGGGGAGAAATGATATCAGCAAAATGGCCCTTCAAGCTTTGGAAGAGAAAATGCACTTGGCAGGAGGAAATAACAGAGAGAAGCAGCAGAGGATCTCCCTGCTCCGACTGGGGTCTGCAAGCAGCAGTCAAATAAATTTGGGGCAAGGACGGGCGTTACAAGCAGAGCTGCAGATGTTGGCAGAAGGTATCTTCAGTGGAGGCTTCAAACTCAGAGCTCGTCTTTCCCAAGCTTCTGATGGGCTCAGGCTGTCCAGGTGTCTCTAGCTCTCATCCAAGGGGCTGAGAGCAGCCGCAGCACTGCGCGGTGCAGAGGCAGGACCAGCGCCCATCCTCAGGAGCCCGTGGTCAGAACAAGCAAAAGGTGCCAGAAAGGAATCAAAGCTCAGAAAAATGCAGTGAATTTAAAGCCAAGTGGGAATTTCCTATGAGAACAATTTGCCACACTCCAAAAAATTAAAAATTTTGCTTTGGGGCAATTTCAAGTYTGATGAAATATTATGAGTTTTCCCAGGAGAAATGACAGGAGAACTRGAGACACTTATCTAGTCCAACCTCTGCCTTCAGAGACAAACCAGTGTTAATGGGCGCTGCTTGAGCAACCACGGGTCGAGCTGAGAAGCTCCATCCCGGTTCTTCTAAAGCTGTTTATTTCCCCCTCTCTGAAAATCCCTTCCCATGAAAAATATCTCATTTTGATGGRTTTCAGTGCATCAACTCAGGTCAAAAAAATGCTTCAAAACCACAAACCTGAGTAAGGAATGGGATTTCTCCAGCTGGCAGCAGCCAACTCACAACAACAAAACCTGTGCTCTCTCCTGCCGTGCCCTGCCCAGCCTCGCCCCAGCATTACCAGTTTAGCTAGCTGCTGTCCCTGGTGTACATGGCCCAGCTCCATGAGGATAAACCATCAGCGCCTTCTTCCCACACAGGGACGTGGTGAGGGTGAAACCCACGGCCGGTCCTGGCTCCCAGGGCCGTGGACCCGCCGCGCGCCGGTGGCTGGACCGCGGTTTCCTCCGAGCCTAGGAGTCAGGTGGATTATTTTTTCTCAAGGTTTTGTGCCCAGCAGAGATTAAAGCTCTGAAGAGGGCACCGGGGGAGGGGGGGGATTCACACCTGCCTTGGCCACTGCACCGTGTCTTTTAGCTAAGGGAAGAAAACAGGGAAAAAGGAGCCCAAAGGGAAATGCATCGTCCTCCGCCGAGCCTCGACGTGCGGCGTCGCGGGCTGCGTTCACAGCGGTGTCTCCCCAGTATCAATTCACAACCTGCTTTTTCCAGTTTAGCACTAGTTTTCCCGAAGGAGTTTGGCTCCCGGCGTGACCCCGTTACGGGACCTGGCTCTGCTCGGCTGCGGCGCGGGGCCGCAGCGCTCCCGCGGGAGCGGAGCGGGCTGGGAGCCGTGCGGCCGACGTGCGCGGTGGGAGTAAGGCACCGGGGCGGCTCGGGCATGGAAACCTCAGAATAAATTTTCCTTGATTAGGGACATCTCTGAAAAACGGTAAAAGGCGGCCTGTGTGGTTTTTTCCCCAAAGAAAGGCAGCAGCCCTGGGCAGAGYGGCGTGTGTTGGGGTGACCTTTAGCAGTGCTGCCTGGTTTCCCTCCGCGGGTCCCTCTCCTTTCACCCCCTGCCCAGCCAAACCTGCCCTCATCCACGCCAAAAATCCCCCCCCCAGCCCCGGCACGGAGCCGGGGGGCATCCGGGGCTTGGTCTTACCTTGCACGCAGGGCAGGGGGGAGCTGGCAGGAGGCTTCGGAGGGGTGACACTGCCGCAGTGGAGTCTGCCGTCCTTTTGTGTCGCCCGATTTCTGTCYTCTGCCGAGCTATCAGCTGCCGACGTCAAATCAGTGCTGCTGGTCCACTGCGCGGCCCTTATCTGCGCCTCCCAGGCCGGAAGGCGCTTCGGGATGATTATCGTTCCCCACTGCTCCTGAAATGAAATCGRCCCTCCCGGAGCGCTAAAAGGGAACCGAGAAATTGTTTGCCTGGATTTGCATGAAGAGCCTTGGAGACGCAGTGAGATGCTCGTTTCCCTCCCCTGCCACTTCCCGCCCCGAGCCCTGCGCCTCCGCTCTCCCGGCGGCTGCCAGCCGCGATGCGGCTCTGCGGCGGAGCGGGGCCGGCACGGCCCCGTGCCCCTGCTTGCCCTCTGCTCGCCCCTTCCTCCGGGCGCGGGAGACGAGGTGGCCCCAGCGGCAGCTCTGCCGCGGCCGCTCGGGCAGGCAGAAAGCCGGGGTGGGAGAGGGGGGCGAGCTTTCAGGGTCTAAGAGAGGGGGCAAAAGCCAAGCTACAGCTGAAAAAAGGAACCATTAAAATCCTTGTGGTTCGGCACTGGCATGAAAGCAGCAAATGTAACGGAAAAAAATGTTTGTATAGTGAAGGAGKACTAGATAGCGACTGTTACCGCATAGAAGACGCCAGGTGTGAAGAATGCATAAAGCGCGAGAAAAATACTGGGGAAAATCCGCGACTGGAAGGGCTAAGAACAAAAGAAAGGAGTTTTTTAAATTGCACTTGTGTTATTATAGACAAATGCTTGAAGGAGATGGCAAACCATTAACGCTGGTACGTAACAGGCAGCAGACATTCCCGTTTGGTATCCGGGAACGAGCAGGCAGCTGTAGTGGCTCAGGTCGGGCTGCCGGAGGGCGTTCTGGATCATTAACGATGAACCCGCCAGGACTAAGCGTTTCAGGAGCCGCAGGCCAGGGCGCCCTGTGCTCGGGAGCCTCGGCAGAGGGGCCGGCCGGGCTCGGACGCAAGCGCCGAGCGAAGCCGGCAGCGCGGGACGCTGCCTGCGGTGGGGAAGGTGCTGAGGAGGAGCCTGCTCCGGCTGACACCGATCCTCGATCCTCGACAAAAGAAAGGAAAAGCTGATGCGAGCTGACGTGGGCTCGCCCAGCGCAGCRCTGTGGCCCTAAGGGCAGCTCTGCAGGGCACCTGCCCATCCAGTCCACCCCGTCAGTCCTTAAATAAATCCCTCGCTCAAGGGCTGCATTTCCCCGCGCTAATTAAGGCAGAAGAAGGATGCCCTTGGCCTGTACCCTGGGTGCCATGCCGCGGCCAGCGACGCAGCGGCGAAGCAGCCTCCTCTGCCAGGCCTAGCAGGAGTTATGTTTGCTGTCACTCTTGATTACGTGTGATCCTAAATTATCTCCACTCAGCTCCTGCTCTTTGCACAGTTAAACCACTAGCTCTTTTCCCCATTTCTCTTTATTTTTTTTTAACAGTCTTCTTATTACTTTCACCCTGATTTTTTTTTTTCCTTTAGTTTCACCTGTACTTCCTCAGGGCTGGTTTTTGGAGGTGGCTTTCGGGCTGCTGGAGACCACTGCCCGCCTGGGCGTCCRGGAAGGCCGCGCTGCTCCGGCGCCCCGCGAGCCCCCTCGGCCGCCCCCCGCCTGGGGCCGCGGCTCGGAGCACGGAGGTAGGACCAGCGGCGCTTCATCGGCATCAGCCCCTTACGGCTTCATTGAAATTCCTCATCCCGGCGGCGTCTCCCGACACTGTATCGCTTACAGCACCCACGAGGCAAATGCACTGAGTCATTATTAGTAGTTAATGAAGCATCCAAGCACTAAACCCTCAGCCCGCCGGCCGGATGAAGAGCTCAGACTGAATCCCATTCAGCGCGCATCTCTCGCTCCCACGGCAGCACCCCGGCCCCAGCCCCGGCGGGCAGCGCGGGGGCTCCCGTCCCATTTGCACCTCGCAGCCCCTCGCCCGCGTTGTGCCCTCACCCCCTGCCCGGGGCCGGCCGGTCCCTCTCCCGGCCGCGGGGCTGGGAGGTGCCGACCCCACGGGCGGTCTACGCCGCTCTCCATCCTCGTGCGTGGCGCTGCGCATCACCTCCTGGCACGTGCGCCTTTGCACCTTGGGACGGCGGGCACGTGGGGCCGCGAGCACCGGCCTCGCCACTGTCTTCCCACCCCGGCTGCTGCCATCCATCGCCTCGGCGCTCTCCGAGCACCAGAGCCAGGGTTTGACTCAGCTTATCAAAAATAGAGAGTGAGGGGAGGTGTGAAAACTAGTCAAGGGAAAGAAAGAAAGAAAGAAAACCCAACCAACCTGACTAATGCAATCTGCATCCTCCTCCGCCTCCCCCGGAGGTCCCGGAGCCGGGGAGAGGAGGAACCTGGCTGGTGTCGGGGAGGTGTTGCAGAGCCCAGCGGCCCCTAAGGGGAGTGGGGCTGGCACGTCCCGCACAGGCGCCCCGGCAGCTCTGCCCCGTGTCCCCGGCGTGGCCATGGGGCTGTTACACGAGACCCGCGGGGAGGGGAAGCGTTTTTGCCCGTTGCCGGGTATCCGAGGTGCCGCCGTGTCAGACTGACCTAGGCATGGCTGGTGGCTGCGGCCAGCAGAGCGCCGGTGCTTCTCACCGCCCGGCTCCGCCAGAGCCGCCCGAGCCCCTCGACGGCAGGAGTGGGAGCAGGCGGTGCCGGGCAGCCCGCGACCCCCGGCAAGAGGAGCAGGAGCGAGGGAAAGGCAGAGGAAGAAGGGAACGAGCGAGCGAGCGAGCAGAAGAGCGAGGAGGAAGAGGAGGAGGAGGGGATGGGATCCGCCAAGCAGGAGAGCAAGAGGGAGCGAGACTCGGCGTGCTGCAGGTACACGTGGGTGCACCGACGGCTGAGCGCTGCAGGGCTTCGCCGGGACGGAGGGGACCTCGCGAGCACCGGGAGGGAAGGTCCAGGCATGGGGAGGTCCCGTGAGACCCACTGGGGAAAAGGGGTGGCACAGGGAGCTGGGAGGAGGACAGATCTCAGACTGGAGCCCTGTCTTTTGACTGTGCAAAACATTTCAGTGTGGCCTTCTCCTATGTGGTTGCTGTCCCAGCTCTCCAAGGAGCTCCTGACTGTCCTGTAGCAACGTATGTGAATGTTTGGGCACACTAAAACATGTGGCCCTTGTCGTGCACGGGTGTGCGCACGGGCACTATCCTCAGCCGCTGCCACCTTGGAGGAGGAGCGGAGCAGAGGACAGAGGCAGCCCTGGCTGCTGGCACTTAAACATTATGTGTTCCTCATGGCAGAGCAGCTTTCCCGGCTAATGCTCTCCCGAGCCCTCAAGGCTGCGAGCGCAGACCTCTCTGCTATGCTCCAGTGCAGCTGAGTTTGCAATGGTTTGCAAGCAACTGGGAGTGAGAAATCCTTCATTTCCGCAAGCAGATGTTTCAGTAGTTTTTCCAGGAAGAGGAGGCCTGGAGGGTCTTCTAGGGCCCTTTGGAGAGCACCCATCTCATTGCACCCTCTGGGTGTGTCTGCTCATGAGGAGCCAGCTGCCGGCGATGCTGTGCAGCCGGAGGGCTTGCCCAGTGCTCCCCAGGGCCTAGCGCCAGCCCCATCGCTGCCGGGCGGTTGCTTGCTTTTCTCTGGTCTGGCGTCACTGTCTAACCATCCTCACAGAATTTCCCAAGACTGAAGCCAATTCCTTCAGCCTGGAGTTGGCAGCTTGCAGGGTGCCCTGAATAGTTCCCAACTCCAGCACATGCTGAAAGGAGAAAGGCGAGCAGCCACGGTGGTGGAAGCTACGGGCTGTTTCTGGCGGGAGCCGTCCTCGCTTGGCATCGTCACAGCCGCTCATAAGCACAGAGCCACCACCTTTGCCCCCAGGAAAGCTGTACCACTCGTGCCAGTCGGGCGTCGGGGAAGCCCATCCTGGAGCCTGCTCAATCAGATGAATATTAATTTGCTTTGAACAGATCTAGCAAGGACATGAATCTTGGCTAATTAGTACCATGCCTTTACTGTACCACTCGGGGGGGGGGGGGGTGCTTTCCTCACTGTCCATCCCAGGATAGCTATGTCAAGTTCAGCCTATTAAGAGAGGTTCAGGACCATGGGGTCATCATAGAGCAAACTCCACCTGAACGCAGGGAGCATGCAAGAACTGCAGAGAGCTGCATTGATGGGATAGTTCAGCCCAGGTTCAGCTCTAAGCATGCAGATGGAGCTGCGTTACTCAGAATATTTGGTTTTCTTTTTGAATCCCAATAGCTGGTCAGGGCCCTTGATATGCACAAAGCAGCAAACAGAGTTGGCTGAGCTGCAGGCTCTGGAACGTTGCTTGGCACGTGTTGCTCCTCTTCCATCTCTGTCTGGCCATGTGAGTGTTTGAGCAGCCAGACTTCATTAAGGAATGACAGGATCAGTCCAAGAAGCGAAGTTCTCCATTGCACAGTTCCACCAGCCAGTCAGCCAGCTTCTTTGCTTCTATCCATCACTAAATTAAAACCGAGCTTTCCTACTTGATCCACTGAACTAGGCGAGAGAAGCCCAACCACCCACCCAGCTTCAACGCCTGTGCCACATCACCACGTGTCACAGCTGGGCACAGCAGGAGCTAATCCAGAAGGAGGGCACTTGCCTTTGGATCAGGATGCTGACCTGGATCTGTTCCTGCAGTGGGCACTTGTGTAGGGAAGTGGAAGTTCTCAGAAGAGGGAAGATGGTGGGCCAAAATGACAACGGAAAAACAGTCGCACTGGTGAAGGATTAGTTATTCTGCAGATGTGTCATCTTCACTGCTGCAATGAACCAAACGGCCGTGGCAGCCCTTGGGGGGGGGAACCCACCTGTGCGTCCAGCAGCAGACACATGGCCATCTGGGTACGTGCTGCTGTAAGTGAGTGGGGTGATGCTGATGTCTGAGAGCAGAGAGTTTTGCGAATAAAATACCGCCAAGGTCCAAGGTTTTCATTATAGGGTAAGGAATAAAATTCACAGCACTTGCCAGGTTTTTCTCTTGCCAGTATTCAGGTTACCCCGGCAGTGCAGTCTGCAAGGTTTGAGCGCTCTGCTGCTGAGTATTTCTTTGCTTTTGTTGTACCTCAGGGTACCCTGAGGAAGGGAAGAAAGAGTTGCTTTCATAAGCCTTCCTCCCTTCCTCACTATTCCTCTTCCCCCCATTGAATTTAGATTCCCAGCTCAAACAGAACCAGGAAAGAGACTCCCATGATCACTGCCAGCAGAGCACACTCCTTCCACCCAGCTGCAGCGAAGAATTGTGCTTTAAGAGTATCCTGTTGGGCTTTCTGTATTTCTGTCTATACTCACAGGAAGCACAAAGCTTGAAACGACAATTGCAACCACTTTCCTTTTTCCGCTTTTCTGCCCCAGACCGGTGGGTGTCAGCCAGTGCAGCACCACTGCCATCCAAGGCTCTGCTCTGCTTTACGCCATCAGAATAGAGGGCCCTTCCTGGCATTTTTTTTTTTTTTTTTTTTTTTTTTTTTTTTTTTTTTTTTTTTTTTTACAATTAAAGGTGGCCCTGAGTCATGGTTCAAATCTAGATCTGTGCTTCCCTAAGGCTTTGTGTGGCCATGTAAACTCTGTATTTCTGCATTTAGTGTGTAAAAGAGGAGCTCAAAAACTGGTGTAGGAACCTTGATTTCTCCCCAGGAGCTGAGCTGCATGGTCAGTGCTGACAGCTGGAAGTCAGACGTAGGCTGAAGTGGAGGACCTGGCTCTGCCAGCTGCCTTTGGATTTGGTTCAGGTCCATCTGGACTGAAAGGGGCACAGCAGGACACTGATGCTAGCTCGGAGCATGCCCTGGCCAGAGAGCTCCTCGGCAACAAGCAGCTGCTGAAGCCCGGACCAAGGTGATGAACTGGGATGTGTCTCCTCCTGAAGATGGGGTCCTGCTCTGATCTCCTCTCACCCTGTAATTTCTCTTGCACAATAGGCCAAGGGTGAAATCCTGGCTGTGGTGGAACTCTGAATTTGTTAGCAATCCGATTTCCTTCTCCTCCATCTGCCCCAGCAGCTCTAGAGCCCTATTGCTAAACACCACATTAAAAGTAGCTGCCCAGCAGCTCCGAAGGCTGTTCAGCAGTAGGAAACCCCCCGAGACCTTTCCTTAGCATCGTGTCGTACTCCTCATTGACAGCGACATGCGAAGAACAGGCTGAGCTTTCCCAGCCCGTCCCCCCGGAGTGTGTGAGCAGGGCCGGGAGCCACTAGCGTGGGCAGGGATCCCGAGGAGAGCCGGACCCGGCCGCTCAGCTCACCGGCAGCCGGGGCCGTCCTCCACCGGCTCCAGAAACACGCGGCGGCCGGCAGCGATCCCGCTGCGGATCGGGTGCCGGAGCTAACTCAGGGGCCCCGCTCACACCTCCGTAGGCGTGGGCAAACCTGACTCCATTCCGCAGCAAAGGTCTGTATTTATTTCCCTTGGAAGCGTCACCTTAATGGGCACTTAACATTATGCTTAAGTGACAACGGATTACACATTTTATTTAAGAGCAGAAACAAGGAACAGTTTAATTCCCTATAGACTAATGGTGCACTTCATCTCATAGACAGCCAATTAAACATTTAATCAGCGCAATAGCCAGTTAAGTATTGTATATGGGCCTAAATACAACTCAACACATTTCCATGCTACATTTAACTGAAGGTTGTAGGCACTTGTCTCCCCAGCACCAGACTCGACAGCTAAGTCAACGCATCCTTCAAAAGCAGATTCTGTTTATTTTCCATTGCATTAAGTAGGCATCATTTCTAGTCTGTCTCGACCAAGTATATTAACTCTTCAGCAGAACTGTGTGAATAATCTGCAACAAATTGTCAACTAGGTGAAGATTTCTTCTTTCCTGCTCAGTAACTTTCTGTAAGCTGACTGGAAATTTCTGTGAATAATTTCTCTCTGGATAGTATCCTGGGACTAGAGCTGTGACTGGAGGGCCTTTGCGCTTGGTGCTCCTTGGACGCTCAAGATGAGATGATCCTTGCCTGGAAGATTTAACAGTTAAAGACATAAGCGAGGGAAAAGGGGGAAAGAAAAGCATTCTGTTTCTGCTCATTTAATGGAGAGGGCGAGGCAAAAAAAAAGAGATTAAAAATCAGGTTTTCAGACACATTTTAAGTCACATGCGTCTGGTTTTGGCGGGTTAGACACCTAAGTGCCTGTGATGACCTGTGATAGGGTTTGGCCAAGGTTACCTGGGGAAACTGTGGCAAAGCAGCGAATTAAACCCTTCACCATTCCCAAAGCAGGACTCAAACCTACCCAGCTACTCGTGCTCTGATTGGGCTTTTCCTTGCGAGGTTGGCCAAAATGATGAGACTCCATTTTTTGCATGTGTCACCACTTCTGTGGCAACGTGTAAGTGCCCAATGTTTGTGACGAGCTGTCGTGGCTCACCCCAAGAAGTGGCAGCTCCCGTTGAGTCTGGCCCTGGTGCAGCTCAGAGTGGAAACTGGGGCTGAAGCAGCTGTGCGCCATCCCTGGGGACACATGCTAGGGGAAAGTGCCCCCAAAAAAGCATGGGAAAGGAAAGGCAATGGGCGAAGCAGTGCAGCAAAGCCACTCCAGAGCAGACGAAGCAGCCACGGGTGGCACTGGAGCCGCCGACCAGGAGCTGAGCTGGCTCCTTCATGCACACGAGCTCAGCAGCTGCAGCATGAGCAATAATATATTGCACTGAAAGAAAAAGACTGGAGACCTATGCGGTCTCTTCCCCACGCAGATACTGTGGTTTTCTTGATAAATATTTAAAATAAGACAAAAATGATGGTGGAAAAGAGGTAGGGAACAAAGTGCTGCAGATGTTTCTCTATCCATCTTAGCCTTCAGATTCCCCAGAACTTTCTTTCCTCACATCTAGATTATGAAGGGCATTTTGATTTCCCCCGGGGCTAGCAACAGCAGTGGCTCTTGGAGGCTGAACCCAACCAGCGCTCATGGCAGCCATGTCCACTGGGTGCAGCTGGGGACGGGGAGTGGAGCTTGCTGGGAATGAGAGACCCACGCACAGGGAGAGCGGTGAGGGGCAGAGGCCCCCAGGGCACAGGGGTGGCCAAGGCCTCAGGTGTCGCATCGTCTAGCACAGATAATACACACAGCATCCCATGCCCAGCTGTATCCAGTGCAGTGTACAGGGAGAGAAACATCTATGCTACTTTCTTAGCACCGAGGAGAAATATTCATTCTACAGGTGTCTTACTTGGGAGCTGATTTCTATTCAGCTTTCTTCCAGCCTCCTCTTTGCTTCCCAAGCTCTCATCGATTTGGTTATAACTGTAAGAATGGATCTATTTATGGTGCATTGTTGCAAAATGAATCAATAAACCCAGAGAAAACACAAGGCCAAATCCTCAGCAATTTGAACAGGCGGCTTTGTGTTGCCTGCAGTGGGTGTCATGTTGCACGTCACCCCTGAGTTTATCAGGTAAGTGCTGTCTGGAAAGGGACACTATTTGTGTTAAATTCTGTTTACCTTGGAATAGTTTCTGCAGAACTCTAGTACGTTATGTAAAGGCCTGGCACATCAAATTTCTACAAGTCTTGCCTGTAACAAGTCATCCCTCAGCCCTTTCCTAATGCAAGCTCTTCAGCGGGAATCTAAATATCCACCCAAGCCAGATGTTGAGATTGAAATTCTCCTTGAGTGTGAGCCCCAGCTCTGCTCTGAGCACTACCAGCTGGATGTGCTGAAATTAAAGAACTGGTAGTGAGAAAAAATGATGGAATTTGCAAGTCTGCAGGCAAGCAGATGCAATCGAACTGCCGTGCCAACTGCTGGATCTCGTCTGGTGATGCTGCCAGAGCCGATGAGCTCCACCCAAAGCCCTTTCCCAAAAGGCAGATTTGTAGAGAATTGGTCCATGCAAGAAGGTGACCATGTTTAAGCGACCAGCTCTGGGCTTCCTCCCAGAGATACTCTCTTTTAAAAGGTAATGCTCTTAGAACTCGCATAACCCAAGCCCACCTTCCCAGCATTAGCACTCCAAACTACCTCCAGATGACAAATGGCAGTTTCTGGGGGAGTCTACTTTCATCCACAGGAAACAAAATTTAGCTTTCACTGAAAAATGTGAAAACTGGCCCCAGCGTATTTCCTCAGGTCTCAGCAGTGGAATGAGGGAGGTTTGGAAATACGAAGGCTGGGCGTTCGCTGGCTGCAGATCAGCAGACTGGGCGTCCCAGCACTGTCCTGGCCCCACGACCAGCAATGACTGAGCTGGCAGGGCTGAGCGGGTTAGTGCCTTCCTGATGACCTGCAGTGGCCAGTAAAGACTGTGATAATTGTCTTCATGATCTCATGGTGCTTTAATCTAGCATGTATTATTTCATCCTTGGCGAGGCTGCGAGCATGCTTACTTCATCCCAGCTGAAGGGCGGATAAGTCTTTAAGCCACGTTAATGCCCTCAGTTATATGCCTACAGCCGTAACCGTAAGCTGAATTTCATCAAAGATGAATTTTGATCCTAGATGGGGGAGCAACAGGGCCAGGAATGTGCCTCCAGGTACCCCCAGCCACCCCAGTCTGCTTCCTACAGATAAATCCCCTCCCATTAGGAAGCAACGTGCGAGCGCAAAAGGTGACTTCCACTTTTATCTCTCTGCTGTTTTTAGTTCAACCTCTGCAACAGCTGCCAGACATCATAAATCACCAAGCAAAATCCTGGGGCTTGGGATCACTGTCATATAAAGCAAATACCTTCCACATTTTGTAGCACCTAATGCAAGATACAAACTGCTGGTTGCTAGGTTCTTCCTTTTCTCTTCCATTTAATTCCTGCCCCATGTCTATACTATACCTCGTCTGCTATATATCTCCTATTTATTGTTATTTCTTTTCCCCCTTTGTTTTAATAATTCTTTTACTGTGTATTCTTGTAAAAACAGCTGCTCTAGCTAGTAAAAAAAAAAAAAAAAAAAAAAAACAATATCTGGAAACAGATGCTCTGGCACTGCTTCAGCTATAATCTGCTAGATTTATAATTCTGCTCCATTTCAATATTGATTCAGAATAAAGCAACTCAAACAGCACTGGCAGCTCACAGCTTTTTTCCCAGTCTTCCTCTCTTTCTTCTTCTCTGCTGTAACTTTTCTTTTCTCTTCATCCAAACAACTAGAAATGGGCAGAGGCACAAAACAATGAGAGCAGATGAGGGACACCCAAGCCTCCGCCGAGCAGAGCCTTTATGCCTGGGAAAGCTCTAAAGGAGATTGTTAGCTGCTTTTTTTATCGTTTTAATTTCTTTTCTCCTGTCCAGCGTTTGCTGCCTCCTCGCTGCACCCCCCGTTTCGTTACACATCCCCTGCGCTTCACGGGACTTGCAAAGCCACCACGGCCGCTGCCACCTGCGCAGAGGCGCGGGCAGCCCGGCTGCCCGGGGACGAGGGACGAGGGACGAGGGACGAGGGACGAGGGACGAGGGACGGGACTTCCCGTGGGTGGCTTTTGTGGCGGTCCCGCTGCTGTCGTCTCTTTTTTGGCATGAGATGGTGCACTTTGGAGACCGGCCCTGTGGCCAGGCACTGGGGCACCTGGTTCACAGCCCCGTCTGGCACTGAATTGCTCTTCAGGGGTTAGTGAGTCCTTAACAGCAGCCCAAGTGAAACAACAGCATTTATTTCCCTTTGGTAGAGTGCAAAAAGGGCAAGAGACAGCTATGAGGACATTTACTTCTGACTGTATTTCTGTCTGCAATTATAAGAATATTTAGGAGGCATGTGCTAAATATCCAGCTTACACGATCCAGCCGCGAGCCCGGGGAGCCCGGGCAGCCCGCCGGCCCGCGCCCGGAGGGCCAGCGCCTCTCTCAGCCCAAGCGCTGATTTGCGCTTTTGATATATTGATTTGTTCTTCAGCGTGAGGTCTTTTCAGCTGGCAAAACCGCAGGTATTCCCCGGTTATCGTGCCCCGCCGAGGCGCGGTGCGGCCGCATGCCATGAGCCAGAGGCAGCCCCCCGGGCTACCCGGCCCCCCATCGCCTCCGAGCGGGCAGGAGGGGCGGAAGGGCGGCACGAAGCCCGTCCCCCAGCTTCCCTCAAGCCAGGCACTTGGAGGCACAATTTAGGAAGGTGAGGTGCCTTGCAGTGCACGTGGAAAGCCGTCGAGGAACAGCAATAGCAAAATGACTGAATATTTCTCACCAAGCATCTTGGGGTGCAGAGGAGGCTGGAGGTCTTGAGCCCATCACCTGGTCCCAGCGGCCTCCCCGCGGCGGTGCCGTCGAGGCTGCCTCGGCATCCTCCTTTTGCAGCTGCAGCACCGCACGGTTGCATTTCCACCCGCTCCTTCCTGTCGGAGCAGCGCCGGGACTGAGCCCATCCCCGAGCACAGAGAGACGGACTGGCCGGGCTCGGGGTTGCGAAGAGAGCGCGGTGCAGCCGCTCGGGAGCGGCGGTCATCACACGGCTTCGTGGGAAAACCCTGCGGCTCAGCACGGTCAGGGAAGGGAGCTCAGTGCAGCAGGAGAGCTGGTGAAAGCAACACTAAAACTCCCCATAAATTAGACTGTGACAAATTAGGCTGTAAGGGAACGGAGGAATCTGCCAAGTTCTCAGGAGCGGGGTCAAAGATCTTCTGGGGAAAAGCACAGAGCAATAAGGAAAGTCAGTGGCACCGAGTTGGGGCAACTTTGTGCATCTCAAAATACTCCAGCGTGGAACAAATGCTCCAACACAAGGTGCGCGGGGCAGGCGCGGAGCAGAGCCACGCTCCTCGGCTGCCGGCTCGCTGCCAGGCTCCCAGACACGAACCCGAGCCCYGGGACCTTTGCAGGGCAGGAGCCGGGGCAGTGCTCTCCGTGCAGGCTCATTCCAGAGTGGCGAGGAAGGCGAGCTGGCAGGAAGCAGGGCAGTTCGCAGCACGAAGCCACTGAGCACGTGAAGGCCCGTGATCGGCCTGAGATTTGTCATAACATCCTTGAAATCTGTCTGTGCAAAATGATCCAGCTTTAACAAACTGGCAGTCTCCGAGGGGAAAAAATGTTCTGTTGAAACATTTCCAGCCAGCTCTGTGGTCACCATATTTTTATTTCACGAAATAATGCGTTTGCAGAGACACACACCCCGCGCACTCCCCCCAGGGAGGCCTCTCTCTGGCTCGTCTCTCCCACCCAACCAATTTCCAGCATTACTCCACGCCGCAGATCATCAGCGTGGCTCTGGCGGTTATTTGCTCCGATAGCTGGCATTTCCAGCCGGAGGCTGTGCAGGAGCCTGCCTGGGGGGAGCGGGCAGCGTTTCTTACCCAGTCTCTAATACACCAATTACACCCGCGGCGAAGAGAGCTGCTTCTGCCCACCCCGAGAAAGGGACCCCATCCCAAGGAGAGGCGGCCGGGGCAGGGGATGCTAACACACAGGGACAATCTTCCTGCCGGGAACTGACAGCCAGCTGCAGAACTATCTGGTGTTGTCCTAATTTGATTATCTGCCACTTGCCTTCAAGGTGCTGGAGAACGATGTTTTCAGAGGCAGCCAGAACGCATATATGAGTTTGTGGCAGAGATTCATTAGCCTTATTGCACATACCCTGTTAGACAGTTATGAAGCTCTGGCACATCTTTCTAACAACATTCGCAATTGCATTACTCTTTCTCAGCTTGTTTTTTTTTTGTTTGTGTATTTATGGGAGGGAAGGGGAAGCTGGACACGCTACAAGAGGTGGTGGCTGGAAAAACAGTCCACGTAAATCCACAGGACAGTCCACATTCCTGCAAGCCCTGCACAAGGAGCCGGGGAATGCAACTACCTAGCCGAGACCATCTCTTCCCAGGAGCTGCAGTCACCTCGTGTGAAGTGAAGTCCTTCATCAGCTGTGGATAAAACACCTCAGAGAGTCACTGGCTCTGCTCTGGGCTGGAGGAAGCACTGCTGGGGCTTCACCGGGAGCTGGCTGGGAGTCGAGGCAGCCCTCAAACACAGATAAACCATGGCAATTCATTTCCCCTCTCAGACAGCCCAACAGCAAAGCAGGACACCTTTTTGTGAACTCTGATTTACTCAGGTTCTTCCTTCACTCCTTCTCCAGGCAAACCCATGTGCCATCTCCAGCTGAAATCTGGGAGTCCCAGAAGTTAAAGCTTTTCCCAGTTTCCAAAGAGTTAAGCAGATAACTACCAGATTTTCAACTAGGCATACTGGGGAACAACTGAATGCAAGTTTTGCAAAGAACACATCCTATCTCCCTGTCCTTCATTAATAGAGAGGAACCCCAGAAACCACCTCCTCAGACCCAGACCTGCTTCGGCCAAGGAACATTTGTGCCTGCTGTTACCCCTGTGCTGCCTCGCCATGCTATTGGCACAGCTCAGTCTCAGGTCTCCCAAGACGGATGAATTTTTCTGACTCCTTCGACACTTGCCAGTATGATTCCCTGCTGGGAGACAATGGGGGCACCCTGTAGGAAGTGCTTTTTCTTGGAAGAAACCTCTGCAGTTATTATCACACTTGCAGAAGCTGTCAGTTATCTTCGTGCTATTACGCTCTCTGGGAATAAGGCAGAAATGTCTGCAGAGCATCTAGCAAAATAGGCTTGAGTCTCAGCTGTGGGGTCCTTGGGGCTTCTGAATCACAGTTCACCAGCACAGCAACAGAAATGCGATATGACAACCGTAACCTGGGATGTCTCTGGTTTGTAGTGTCTACCCTGCAAGCTCACCTTCCCAGGTCAGAGCTGGTTCCAGCTGCAAAGTTTACTTTCAGAAAGAGAGAGTTTAGCTCCAGGCTGCAGTAAGAACCTCCTGTCAGATGCCCAGAGCCTGCACTTTGAAAGCCACATCATGCAGTCAGTGGCAGAAAAGCCAATGAAGACCCTCAAAGTGATGTGACATTTGAACTAACAGGACCAAGAACAAAAGCCAGCCTGGTGTTAATAGCAGGAGGGTCAGGAAGGGTTGATATACCTGTGCCTTGCTGTGCCTTTGCCATTTCGCTGCACCCACGCAGCCCAGGGAGCTGCTGAGGGACCCATGAATCTTCTGCTCCCCACTCCCAGGAGAGGTGGAACCAGCACGTGGAGGCTCCCTGTGCTCACAGCTCTGGAGACGCACATCACTCTTGTTCTGAAGCTGCTGAATACGTTGCAACAGCCCCAGCCTGCATCTTGGGAAGTGATGCGGAAGGGTTTTTTTATTTTCATGTTTGGAAATGGCATCTGCCTGTGGGCAACTGCTTGCATGGAAATGTTGACAGATGTCCTCCTACACTTACTCCTCTCCTACCTAAGGCCATGAACGGGTGCTGTGGAAGAGGCTGTGCACACCCCTAATCAGCTATTTAAGCACCCAAGGTACAGTACAAGCCAAGTTTAGCTTCACCGGCTCCTTCTTTCCAGGCCCACCCTTAGGAGCCAACCCTTCTCCCTGGCCACTGGGGCTCTGTCCTGGCAGGGATCATCCTGTCTAGTGGCTGTCTGTACACAGCCCCAGCTCCAGAGGTTTCACAGCTTCTGTACCTCCCTCTCTCTGAGCACTGAGTCTCTCAGGAGGCCAAAATGTAACAAAGCAACGAAACCTGGGAGCATTTGAAGGCAGCAGCTGGGTCAGGGCTTGCTCAGCCCCTGCCAGAGCCCAGTCCTCCAAAGGCAAAGCATCTGGGCAAGGCTGTGCACCTCCCTCCTCCCCTCATATTTGCCCCAGCTCAAAGCTTGCTCCTCGCAGGAAGAGCCTGGAGAGCGCACACTGACTACTAGGCACTGAAAGCTTGTCACAGTGAGTTTTCCTGACGATCCCAGGTAAATCACTACTTCTCGCACACAACTACTTAAGGTTGTTTTTCACTGCCTCAAGAGACTCCTGTCCACCCGGGCTGTTGTTTTATGGATATCTGTACCAAAAGGAAGAGCAAGAGAGGCTCGCTCAGACTGCTGCAAGCTCCCTGCCTGCTCATGAACCAGCTTGGCAAGGCCATGGAGGGAGACAGGAAGCATGGGCAGCAGCGGGGCTCGCCACTGCCTCCTTATCCCAGATGTGGAGGGGAGAGGAATCATCCCCAGACACAAGGCTGAGGAGAGGTTCAATCAGATAACCGGGTGCAGGGGTGCCTTTCGCTACACCAGCACCAGCAGGCTTGGCAAGAGGGCGAAGTCTCTCTGAGGCCAGAAGCACCAGCAGGCTCCGAAATGGCCTGTGACATTGACAGAGAGAATGAGGCAGCCCTTGCGCCACTGGGTAGGAGAAAGGAAGTAAGAGGGTATCTAAAACTCCAGCTTAATGATATGAGCTGATCTCTAAAAGATAGAGGAATGGGAAAATACGCCCTCACCCAAGTGGGTGAGCAATTCTATCACTAATGGCTACGTGGTCCCACACAGCAGCCTGGGCATGAGAAACTTGCTTGGTTCTGCTGCCTGAAGATGTGGAGGGCAACGTCTTTGAGGTCCAGGCAGGGGAAGTGCAGCAGAAGAGCTGGCATGAGACGATATAAATCACTGCCACTGCAGATCTGCTTCCACACCGTACCAGACTGAACAGTGAGCTCCAAACTGCGCAGGGCTCTCAAGTCTCCCACTACATAGCCGTGGGTCACCACCACAATGCTGGCAAGTACTTGCCCTTCCTGCCTCCTCTTCTTTTTCCATCCTACACAGCATCTGCCTTGCTTTTCTTCTTCTCAAATACAATGGGTTTTCTGCCTTTCTTTTTAGGATGAAAAATAAAGGAGAAAGAACCTGGCTCTCTTCTGGCTCTTGAACACAAGAGCCCTTGGAGAGGACCTATTTTAAGAAAGGAGAGCCTTCCCCACACTGGAAAAGTGGCTCAGCAAGGGTAGCTCAGCGCTGTGCCCTCCAGTCAGGCACCTGAGACACCTGCTGGCAGCCACTTCAGCCACCAAATGCTTCTCTGACAGTGGCAGAAATCAATGTGTGTAAGATGCACTCCAACAGGATTTGCAGAGAAGGTGGGGAGATGCATGTCCTGAGAAGCGTTTGCCATACCCACCACCACACGGTCATTATTTGAGGTGGCTCCCTCAGTGCCTCCTTCTCCTTGGAATGGACACCAAAAGAGCTAGGTGCAAGGGCACATGCTGGGTGGCTCAGACTTCCTCTGAGCCTGAACATCTGACATTTTCAGTCTGTGGGCCAAAGAGGCAGGTGATTCCCATGAAAAGAGCTTGACCAGCTCCCCCTGCAGCTGGCAGTCCCTTCTTTTCAGTATGTAAGATCTTCAAGCTGACTTTACATCTGATGCAAAAGCCAGGACAGGATGCAATAGAGGCCATTTGGTGCTTCTACTCTGTGCTTAGCTCTGGGCACATGCTCCCAGAACATTGTCCCACCGGGGATTGGAAGACCCCAGTGTTTTCACTCTGGTAACCTTGCCTGGTAGGTCATTCCCAGCATTTATGATCCTCCAACTGGAAAGGTACTTCTTGACATCTGTTCTGAATTTGATTCTCCTCTATTTCTACTTTATAGCCCTTGCGCCTCTCCCCTTGATGGGACTGAGTGCAGTAACTCAAGATGACATTATGTGTATTGTTTAAGTTTTTATTCACTTCACTTAAATTTTCTCACAACCAGACTTCCCCCCCCAAACCTCTCCCAGCTATCTTCAGCATTAGATATTTTAGTGCTAGATTAAGCATCTTTGTCCTTCTT
This sequence comes from Rhea americana, assembly GCF_003343005.1. Lineage (NCBI taxonomy): Eukaryota > Metazoa > Chordata > Aves > Rheiformes > Rheidae > Rhea > Rhea americana. Next base: position 3,285,853 of record NW_028186657.1, read on the forward strand.
TCCTCTTTCTAGAAGGTTATTTTTAATGGTGTTAGCAGAGTTTATCACACTTAGCAAATAATCTCTTAAAGGAGAGCTTGAGCACCTAAGTGTTCTTGATCCACTGCAGATCCATCCTGAAGAAGGTCACAGGCCTGAGCAGTGCTTCTCTCACCCCGGAGCACATCCAGCAAGCAGGGAGAACAGCAAACCTCTTCTTCAGGTTCACTTCGGTCTTGTGCAAATGAGTCATGAACAGCTGTGCGTAGGAAAGCTGCAAATTGACCCTCGATACTCACTTCTACCTTGCTTCTTTCTCACACATGCATTAGAGAATCTGCCCTGGCTTCCTCCAGGTTAAAAGTGTGTGAGCCTGTTATGAGCACAATTTGAAAACCAGTGCCCGTTTCAAGCACTAGCATCTGCTATGGGAAACAGTGTAAGAATCAAAAAAATAAGATTGAAGGCTAAGATGCTCAAAGCTGCCACACTGTTTAGACAGTGAGCATGCGAAACCCTTGGGAAGCACAGAAAATACTGGCCTAAAAATTCATAGTATGCTCAAAGAAGCAGAAGCCAGGGAGTTTGGGGGCATCTTTACTGCAGTCTGGCACACTGGCTCTGCCAAACTTGGAATCGGTCCGATTCGTTGCAGCATCACTGAATTCAGAGTGGAGGGAACAGGCAAGGCTCATTGCTTATTCCAGGCAGAAAGTCTGCTACAACAGTTGCAGTTTTCATTTTTTTTTAATAAGATTACTTGAGTGGACAGCCAGGAAAAGACTCTCTCTTTCTTCATTTCCAAACTGAGCTGCGCTGCTAATTATGCACAAACTGTCAAGGCTGCTTTTAGCTGGAGCTAAACCAGCCTGACACGGTTTTGGGCAAGGACAGCTTCGCCCGGAGAAGCGGGGTCCTAGCTGACAGCAAAACCCTGCAGGCTGCAGGCAGAGCAGGGACCGTTCAATCCCGTGTTTCTATTCTGAGCTCTGCCGCCGAGGCTGCGCCTCGTGCAGCTTCGCCCCTGCTCGAGTCTCCAGCTCCCACCGTGGAGGAACTGCCCGTGCCCAGGGCGGCTCCTGGAGCTGCCTCCCACGCTTGCAAAGGCCTTTTCATACTCATTTCCGAACCGATTTCCAAATCGGTTTCCAAATCCATTATGTCCCCCCCTGTGGTGTTGCCTGCCCCAGAGGCGGGCAGCGGATTCAGGTTGTTGCTGGGAAAAAAGCGTGTTCCCTTGCGAAGCGAATCTCTCACTATGGTCGTGCGACTGTTTGCGACACGCGCGAAGATGAGGCTCGCGTCCCTCGTGGCTGAGCGCTCTGCTCTGCTATTTACCCTCCCGGCAAGCCGTCGCCATCGCTCCCTCCGGGCCTGTGCTTGAACCCAGACGTAAGCAATTCCCCCTGCCACGGGAGACCAGTGACCTTATCTAGCTAATTTAAGGCCAGGGGCATTACAGGAGCGTGTTACGCTCTGGGAAACTCCTCCAGCAGCTCGGTTACTTTTGCCCCTCTCCAGCTGCAGACGATCCCGGCCTCTCCTTCCACTTGGCGCCATGCTGGAGAGGCCCCACACCAGCGCGGTGGGAAGGAAGCTCCCGCGCTCCCCCCGCTCCGGCCAGCGCCGGGCCCACTGCTGGGCTCCGCCGCGGAGCCGCTCGCCTCAGCCGGCTTCTCCCGCGCCGCGCCGTGCCGCTGCGCCGTGTTTGTCCAAGGTCAACACAGGCGGATTTCCCTGTTGACTGCAGGGATTTTGTTCGCTCAGGCGGCTCCGCAGGGAATAGAGGCATTTTTATTTTATTTATTTTTCTGCTAAAATTGGCGCGCAGGTCTGTGACTCACCTGGAGAGCAGCAAGCCTGCTTCCCGGCCAGGGGCAAGGATTCCCGGGCGTTCATGCTCCTTCCCTTCCCTCGGAGGGATGGGAGATGGCCTGGGTGCCCTGCCACAGCACTGGGGCTTGCGATTGCTCTCAGCACTCCTGTAACCATCCTCACTTCTCTGAGCTGTTCAAGCTCTTGCATTTTTCCACAGCATCACGAGTGCCGGGTGGAAGCAGCTCCAAGTTTCCGGGAGCACAGCAGGATCGCTGGCAGGCTGCGCTGGCCAACGCCGTCCTCCTGGGCAGCAGAAGAGGGGTTTCTACCCTGACAACGGGTGGCCCAGTTCCTGGGCCCGGTTGTGTTGCCTTTTATCGGGAAAGAAAAAGTGTATGTGTGTGCGTGTGTGGGGGGACAGCAAATCATTTCTGCTTACGTGAGATTTGAGCTAAACCTTAGCCAACAAATGCTGAGGGATAAAGAAACTCCATGAAATAAAACCCTCATTGTGTGAAAGCCAGTCTGAGGTTTATTTATTTTTAAAAAGATATTTTTTCTCTTTTTTGTTAAAATGAGATTTGCAGAAAAGAGGAAGCAAGCATCGCCAGCATACAAACACGCATCCACAAACCCACCCCAAGAGCAAGTGGAGGAGCTGATTTGCTCTCTGAGCGCAGAGAGCAAAGGCACAGAGCACCCAGGCCTGCACCCGCCTTGCACGCCGCAGCCTCAGGACGAGGCGCCTTGCGAGGGAACGAAGGGCCCACTGCGGGTTTTTACCCCTTTTGCAGTAGTCGCAAGGCCAGAATCTGGCCCCTCATGTGAGTCGCTCCCTGCTCTTCCCAGGAGAGCACCGATTTCCGAGGTCTCTGCCATCCGGTGTCCATGCTGCCGTGCCATCTGCAGGCGTCACTGCCAGGCTGCCTGCTACACCTGCTCCCATTTGCGCTTTGTGATGTTCCTGTGCCCTCTCCTAGCACGTGCTGAATGAGTCCCCCGGCCTCCCCTGCCCTTCGTCTTCATCTGATGCTGCACCACGCCACCGTCCACCTTCGCAGCACTCTCCCCAGCAGCATCTCAGCACTGGAGTTGCAACCTCTGCGAGGAGCCAGGCAAGCCAGCTTGCCAGCCCAGAGAGCTTCCAAACAGGGACGGCGTTACTGTTAATTTATCCTAATATTTGCTTTGCAAAGGTGCCTCAGCAAGGGATGTCATTTCCATTGCAAGTTAGGGGCTTAATAGCTGCATTCTTTTTTCTTTCTCAGCAACATAAATCCATGTTTATTTTGCATGTAACCAATTAAATTCCCCATGCATTGTGTCCTGCAGGCCAAAAGTAGTGCTCTGACTCCACCAAAACACTGCAGGAGAAGGCAATGAAGGAGATTCACTCCATGCTCCAGCCAAAAGGAAAGGTTTGGAGTTGATCTGGAATCAGATTTTGATTTAAAACAAGAAGCATCCGCCTCAAGTGCTTTCAGCAAGGAAGGGCCAGCCTTCATCTTCCACGAGATGCTTTGGATGGTTTGATTGTTCGGGAAGTGAGACACTCCCAAATACAAAATCCTGATCTACCTGCAGCACTTCCAGCTCCTGATTAAAAACTTGCACCACTCTGCTGAAGCTAATTTATGAGACAAACATCTAATTTAGCAAGCAGGCACAGAATCCTACATTTAAACATATGTCAAGCCAGCTTGTCACTTTGTTTTAATTAACTCTCAAACTTTGTGGCTGTCAGTTCTTTACATGCACGAGGATGTTCTGCCAAGGGCAGCGCGTAACCCTGCGAGCACACCTACAAAACCGCCTGCTGGCTCCCGTTTGCCTTTAAAAGAGCGCTCGCTGAAGCAAGGGGATGCGAATGTTATTGCCAGGGTCTGTAGGGCAGCACAGCGGCGCCGCGGCATTGAATCCGAGGTACTGTCGCCTTCCAGCCTCGATCCTCGCTGGGGAAGCAGCACGTTGCGTAGCTTTATCAGCGCACTGTGGTAGCAACTACGGGTAACGCAGCGCCGGCCGGCGTCCTCCTGCTCCCCGCGCTGCCGCGGGCGGCTGCGGGGCGGCAAGCGAAGACGTTTCGCTCCGAAGGCAGGAGCAGAGGGGTGTCGCTGGCTGGTCTCGTGCCCCTCCCGGGAGGCACAGCAGGAGCATTAACATTTCTAAAAAAGAAATAGGCTGGCGGCAAATTCTCATGGATAATTAAAATGGAAGTACAAGCTGCCATAGCATGTAGCGAGGCTGAGGAACTGCAACCTGCTCGCTAAATTAAATGCTTTCTTGCATAATTTGACCGTCTCATCAGGTGCTGAAATCTGCTGGGAGGTGCCATCTAGTGGATTATGGCAGTTTATTTAAGTTTAAATAAATGTGTGAGGCAAGGGTGGAAAGAGACCTGCAAATGCTGGGTTTCTGTAACATTTTTCATAGACTTTCTGTTGTTACTGTTCCAGAAAATAAAGATGTCCCCGTAGGGGCCTGTACGAGAAGAGATCTAATATTTATTTCAGCTGTAGCTGTAGCAGGACGCTGCACTGCCGCTCGGCTCACAGGGCATCTACCGAAATACGGGGGTCGTGGGCATGCTAACTGAGGAAATGCAGCCGTTCCCGCTTTGGGGAAGCTGTCCTGCCGTGGCTGTTGTTTTTATTTTTAAATGCTAAGGAACAGCACGACAGCGCTGACAGCGGTTTCGGTCGTACTGCCAGGGCCGGCGGCGGGAGCGCAGCGCTGCTCGAAGCGGGGCCCTGCCAGCTGCACCCCGCTCAGCGGGTAAAGCCGTAACGCGGCCTCAGGGCGCTGAGGGAAGGCGGGCGCGCAGCCCGCGGCTTGGCTCCGCGCCCCGGAGCGGCCCCGCGGGGCCGGCTGCGGCCCGCCGCGTTCGGCGGCTCGTGAGAGCTGCGGGGACGCGGGAGCGGGGCGGTTCTCCCCGCGCTGTGACGCAATAATTGCGGCGCTATTACGGAACCAGTACGGGTTTATTACGCAACTACCGCGGGTCTGTTACGCAGCTATTACAGCCCTGTTACGGCTCTGCTGCCGGGGCTCCCGCGGCCCGGCGGCGGCGAAAG
>NW_028186657.1:3291042-3379654 GCF_003343005.1 Rhea americana
GGCGGCGGCGGCGGCTCCGATGCGGCGGAAGCAGAAGCGGCTGCTGCAGGCCGTGGGGCTGGCGCTCGCCGCCCTCGTCTTCCTGCCCAACGTGGGGCTCTGGTCCCTCTACCGCGAGCGGCAGCTCGAGGGCGGCGGAGCCGCCGACGCGCCGGTGAGTGGCGGCGCCGCGCGGGGGAGCGGCGAGTCCCGCCGAGGGGGCGCTCCGGGGGGCTGTGGGCGGGTCTGTATTTATATATATATAAATATATGTATATTTGCACACGTGTGTGTGTGTGTGCACGGCTGCTCAGCCCTCCCCGTCTTATGGGATGTTCGGGGGGGCTGCGTGTGCGTGGGTACGGGGGAGTCTGCGCGTGCAAGGAGAGATCTGCGCATGTATGGGTGGTTGTGTGTGCAAGGGTACTTAGAGGGTTGTATGTGGAAGGCGGTTGTGTATGCAACGGTGGGGGGCCTGCATGTGCCAGGGTACTCGGGAGGGTACTGCAAGGGAGGGGTCTGCACTTGTAAGGGGGCTTTGGGGGTGTTGCGTGTACGGAGGGGAGGTCTGAATGTGCAAGAGTGCTTGGGAGGTTGCATGTGCAAGGGGGTTTGTGCATGCAAGAGTGGGGTGTTGTGTGTTGCACTGTACCTGGGAGGGAGGCTCTGTGTGTGCAACGGGGGTCTGCACTTGTAAGAGTGCTTTGGGGGGTTTCACGTGCAAAGAGGGGATCTGTGTGTGCAACGTTAGTGGGGGCAGTTGTGTGTGCAAGCATGATGGGAGTGTCTGCATGTGCCCCAGTGCTTGAGGGAGTCTGTGTGTGCAAGCAGGGGGGGAAATCTGTGCGTGTGTGTGCTAGGATACTTGTAGGGGGGTCTGCGTGTGTAAGGTGGGGTGCAGTGTTGTTGGCGATAGTGGCGTGTTGGTGGCAATGGGTGGTGGGGTGCGTCCCCTCTGCACAGGGGCAGGAGCTGGCGTGTGCCCCCGCGTAGGGGATGGGGAGCAGGAGCAGCCTGTCTGCCTACGTGGGGACCGGAGCCCCGTGCGTAGGGGATGGGGGGGGGGTGAATGCTGCCCCTCTAGGGGCAGGACTGGGATGCGCTGCAACCCCCCAGGAGTGTGTGGGGAAGGGGGGCTTGCTCCGGCCATGGGGAGGGAGCTCCCCCACACGGAGAGCCGCGGTGGGAGCAGCCCTGGAGGCACGCGGCGAGGGGAGCATCGGAGCCGGAGCGCGGGTGCTCCCGGGAGCCGTGGCAGCAGCTGTCCTTACGTAAGCTGAGGACAGCAGCGTTTCGTGCGGGAGTGACCGCTCCTGTGGCAAGCACCGTAGGTCCGCTTGGCGTTTTGGCCGAGCTTGGTGAGGGACTAAAGCGAGGTCTCTGCCCCGAGGCGGCGAGCGCAGAGCAGGGCGCTGCTTCCCTTCCCCCATCTCGGTGCGCTTCGGGGAGCCGGTGTCCCTGGGTACTTCGGGGTGCCCCTGGGGCTGGTGGCCAGAGCTGGCAGGAAGCGCCCGGCGGGTCGTGCCTGCGCGCGCTGCGCTTCAGGGCCGGGGCAGCGCCGGGGCCGGAGGGCCCCCGCCGGGCGCCTGGCTCGGGCGTCTCGCAGSCATCGACCGCCTGCGACGGCAGATGTAACAGACAAACCCTTCTGCTCGTCGCGAGAGACGGGACTGCTAGATCACCCAAAGTAGACGTTTGTAAGCTCAATTGAGCTGCGTTTCATTTTGGCTATGTAATTGCTTTATCTCGCTCTCGGTTTGGCTCGGTACCATTAAGAGCGATTGGGACCCGAAAGCTTGAAGTGTCAGCACGTAACTATCAGTTCAGCTTCGGCTCTGCAAGGCTGCTCCTCGTTCAAAACCACTTAAACTCTTAGTTGTCTAAATCTCTCCCTCCTTGGAGACTTGCCATTCCGACTGCGTCGTAAAGGCGGAGGAACTCGCTGTGACACTGAGGAGCATCCTCGAAGGGAGGAACAGGCGAACGGAGCCYGAGCCCTTCCCTCCCCGAAGGAAACGTTCTCCAGAGGCGAGTGTCCGGCGGGAGCGTGGGCATGGCTGGGATCGCGTCCTCGTAACGCCCCGGGTCCCCTGTGCGAGGGGTCAGTTGGAACCTGCTCTAAGGTGTGAATGAGTGGTGAATCCCCAAATCCGCACAGATTTTTTTTTTTAATGTATCTGGCAATTGTTACGTGCCTGGAGTTGCTGATGTTACTGCCTTACGCTTGTAGGTCTGTGGCAAGCAGGGAGCCTGTTTTGCATGACTGATAAAATCAAGCCTTGTAGTCTGTTGCTCCACAGTTTCACGTAAGCTGATTTTACAGCAAAATGAAGAGCAATGTAGAATCGCGTGGTTTTTTGAGGTTGCGAAGGAGGAAGTTTGTAGATATTCTTAGGAGGCTTCAAAGCTCCTTCTTGGAGGTAGTAGTTAATTCTGGTTAAATCTATATGGACTGAAAACAGGACCAACCTGGCTTTTTCTTGGTCCGGAGTTGTCCCTGTAGGGTKGCTTTGGGCTGGGGTAGCTGTAAGCCCGGCAGTTTCTATGATGCAGTGCACCACCGCAGGCTCCTGTGTGCATATTTAGTATTATCAATATTCAGGAATCTTGCACTGCCCATGCTGTACCCATGTTACGTATTTTTCTTTATCCTACGTTTATCTGAAGCACAAGAACTGTTGGTATTTTGAGGTGTGCCTCTATTTGGATGTGTTTTGATCTGGGAAGGAAATGTTTGCATGGCATGCAGGAGAAGTTGAAATTAATCTTTGTACTTGTGTAGATCAGAGTTACTGGGTTTTAGGCTGAAGGCTTGATTTTTTTCCAATCTGACTTGGAGCAGTTCTGTGGGTGCAGTGGGTCTGTGGGAAAGCTATACCTGTACCATGTATCTGCATGTTTTTGAAGGCTCAGGCCCTGCGATGATAACTCTTTTTGCACTGAGCAAAAGAAGAAAAACAAACCCTAAAGGACAAGCGCTGTYTTGGTAGAAATAATTGCAGGTGAAATGGAATAAAGACAAAGCAAATATGTTTTGGGTTTGATTTTTTTTAATTTATTTTTATTATTGTTGTTGTCATGGCCTTATCTGCCAGCTGAGTATGGAGTATTTATTGGGCTTCTCAGATTCAATGGTTACAGCCTCTCTTCCTTGGTCCTGACAAGCATTCATGGGTTTTGTACTTATTGATCAAATTCCAGCTTGTAAATGAATATGCTATTTGTGTCTGCTTGTTCACAAAGACATACTGAAGAGCTGGCTTGTGAATACCAAAACTCTAGTTTAAGGTGCTGTCTCACAAAAAGTAGTATACATAGCAGTCTGAAAATACTTTCTGTCTTTAATTTACTTCTTTTGTGCCAACTCATCTTTGAATGGAAGACAGTTCAGATGTAACACAGTTGAGCTTTTCAATGAAATCTCTGTCCGGTCTCATTCTTTCTTTTTGAATGGTGTGTACTGATTTCACTCAGTAATTTCTCCTTTGGGGTAACTGCAGAAGGGGAAAGAAAGTTTCAATGAACAGTTGGATTTAAAATGTAAGGAGCAGCTCCTAGGACATAAAGTTGCAATGCTAAAGGTTTAAAATTTAAATCATGCTAGGAAGCTTGTCCAATTATGTTCCTTGTGCTGCACGTTACCTTCAAAGGGACAATAAATCAACATAGGGGATTTTTACCTTCTTTAATCTTTTTAGTGCCAGAGACAAGTGTATCAGAAAATTAAGTAATCAGAAGCCATGTAAATACCTTCTAGGAAAAATTATGCTAAACTGTTTCTACAGAAGTGCCTGGGAAGCTAATTGGTTCTGCATTTACATGTTCAGGTGAAACATTATGCTGGTTGAAAATACTGTGTTGCTGTAATAGCACCGATGAGGTCTGTGGCCTGTATTTCTGCCTTTGGGCTTGTCCCGGAGCCCTGGCGGCTGGAGCCCCCCCCTGCGAGAAGGGGAGGCCCGAGGCRGCCGAGCCGCAGCCGTCCTTGGGACTCGCTCGTGGCTGTGGCTGCCRTGTCCTTGGGTCCTTACAGTCACCCCTCAGGCGATGGGGACAGGGGTGCAACGGCAACCAGTAAAAAGTATTAGCTGAGTAGCTACTTATGTTTCGCTCTTTCTATACTTCATCTCCTTTTTTTTTTTTAACCAACTAGCATGCTATGTTGACATGCACACATAATACACATCAAGTTTTGTGTAGTTTCATTTTTTTTCTGTTTTTAACAGATATTCAGTAGCTCAAAACATACAGTTCGTAGGTGTAGGAGAAAGCGAGAGATAAATTCTGCAATCCCTGTTTTCTTTTAGATCTCCACTGTCTGCCTCGGATGCTGCTGTGCATCCTCAGCTGAAGTGTTTAAATGATGCGTGGTCCCGCAGTACGTAAAGCTTAGAGTTAATTTGTGGGCTAGTGGTTTATGTTGGGGCTAATGCAAGTATTTCCGTGACTTCCAACACGGCGATTGCGACACAGGGCAGTATCGCTGCAGTAGGGCTGGAGGTGTGCGCCGTGCGTGCCCTGCACTGCCGAAAGGAAAGTGACCCTTGAACTGMGAGAGATCTTAAACGTCAATGTCTCATTCTTTGAATTGCCAGATAAGGTAATTTACCGTAGCAAATTAGCTACTTTTCATTCTGTACACTTTATCTGATATGATGCATGCTTTATAGAGTCACCTCATAGCTTGCTGTAGTAATTTGAGCTCTATAAATTCACTTGCGCATGTGATGGATCTACATGAATCACATAGTTGATTGTGTGGTGCCCTCTGCTGCCAGTACCCTGGAGTGAAGTCAAATGTACCTGTTTCCTGATAGGTCACGGAAGAGAAACAGTCAACTTGTCATTGAAAAATGTTTTGCAAGAGTGCTCTTCCTGTGAAGTTTGGGGTCATGAGCTTTGGCTTTAGTAAAAATTAAGCGTAACACTTCCAGGCTATGTTGAAGAAGCAGCCCGAACTGTGGTGGGAATGGGGAGCAATGCGGTGTTGCCTTCCAAACTGAGCTCCTGCTGCTCCTSTCCTCCTCAACAAGCAGGAGAGTAAAACCTTCATCTTTGCGGTTTTTACCCCCGGGCAGCTACAAAACTACTGAGGATTGTCAACTTCATGGTATTTATGGGAAAAACTTCCTCAGGAAGAGGATGATTTAGCAGACTTGTTGTGCAGCCCAAACTTAGGGTAGAGGAGAAGGGTTTGAGAAGAGTGAGAGGAAACCTTGCTGTTCTCTGCCAGCCAGAGATAAACAGACCGACCAACTTATCCCACTGCTGGGCAGAGACTTCTTTGTGTGGTCATGCCCTAGAAGGTCCTGTTTTGTTTGAATTCTGGGACTTGGCTTCCTTCAGACCTTCTGGAGATGCCATGTTGTCAGTTGTATTTAACAGGYGCCTGTGAGCTGATTTAAAAGCAAGCTTTGGAAGGCTTATCTTGCTAAGCACACTGTAAAACGATTGGCATGTAAGCACTGAAGTCCGAGTGCTGGAGCTGAACAAACTTGTTTCAGAGTGATTATTCCTGGTGTAGGCTACTCTAGATGAAGCCGATTGCTTCAGTGCGATTGTGGAATGAGCAGTTTTCCCTGGGCCGGATACGCGTGGCATACCACTTTTCCTGATTAAGAAAGTGAGCTCCAGGGAAAGCCCAGCTCCTTCTTCCCAGTAGAAGGGAAATACTGGTGGGATTCCACACGAGTTCGGAGCACCCAGACTGGCTAAACTGCCTTGCAGGTGTGAAGTCAAAGTCAAATTTGGATTAAATGTTGATTAAGAAAATGGAAGTTTTAATGGTCTTTCTTCTGGGTCTCATTACTCCTTCTCATGGTTGTGCCTATAAGTTATATGGAGCTGAATGGACAAATGAGCTGTATCTAAGTGTCTTACGCCACGTGAACCTGGCAGGGTGGTTGTACTGGCTATTCTCAGGGGAGCTTCTCTCTCTCCCAAGGAGTCGATGCTCCTGTTATCAGACAAGTGGTTCCATTTTTAGCCATTCAAACACACTCTGCATGCAGCTTGGAAAAGCTGCAATGATTAACTCTCTTCACTGAAGGAAGACTTTAGTAGGAAAAATAAAACTTTTTTTGCCTCCTGACATCTGGACCACTTCCTAGATTGCCAGTGAAAACCATAATCATATAATGATCTGTAAAGCTGTTTGCTTTTTCTGTATGAATATGGACCAAATGATGAGATATGGCAAGATTTATGTGCAACTGCAGTTACGAATTTCCTGTTAGATAGCTGCCATGTATTTGACCAAATCAGTTGATAAATTAATGGAACTGTTTTCCTTAACTAATGGAAAATTTCTGTACTACCAGTGATAGTTTGTTGGTGAATTTGATCAGGAAAATGCTCTCTACTAAATTTTAGCTATACGTTATCTTCTTGTTTAAATACCGTTGTGTGTCACTATAAAAAATAAAGGAACAGCAGTTAATATTCCTGTCACTCTTGTATTTACATTTCATTGGAGCCCACAATAACTTTGCTTACATTGCTTGGAAACAGATCCTGTTGAAGTTAAACATTGAGGAAATTGTTCTCTGGATGTAAAAGATATCTGCACACATCTTTGGTTTCTCTATAACCTTTTCATATACCAGGCAGCACAGATGGATAGCCTTTAAATATCTTTGTGGAAAGTAAAAAGCTGGAGGGAAGGTCAGGAGTTGGTAGGAGGTGTACGGCACTGTGTGCTTGAGCTATCCCTGGAAAAATTATTTGTGCTGTAAAAATTCATTTTGATCCAAAATAGCTTATTTTTTAAAAAAATGTGCAACCACTACAAAAACAGGTTTGTGAGTGTGCCAACTTGGTACTTTCTATCATCTTGTGTATAGTAGAGTTGTCACTCGCAGGTTTTTGCGGGACGCACCTCCAGCAGAATGCGCTGTCCTGAGTTTTGCAGAATAGTCTACTTCAAGGTGGCAGAAATGCGTCTGTGAACAAAGCTGTTGTGATCTGCACCGTTGTAAGACTCTACAGTAGCACCTTCTGTAGGGTCCCTCGTGTTTCATGTTTACCGTGGTGTTAACTCTGTAGGGTCACCTCAGTGAGCTAGGCTGCTCGCGATCGTTTGATAGCATCAATAACGTGTGATACACAGGCAGAGGTGTCTTTAGTAACTTTGTTTATGAAATCTTTTAATAGTAAATAGGTGCTCTCCAGATTTACAACCTGAATATATGTGTAGATTTTCCTTTGGATTACCTTTACTAGAAASCTGGAAAGGATTTTTTTCGTAGCTGATTGGATTAAAAACAGACTAATCTGATGGGCTGTACTGGGATGGGAAGCAGACACTAATGATTATTTAAATATTCCTTTAAATATTATTTAAATGTTACTTAAATCAGATGAAAGTAGATTGAGTTAAAGCTGAATRGTTACTCGTTATTAACTTTGTATGTCTGTTCCTATTTTGGATCAAAAGGAGTAGCCATTCAGCCCTACATTTGCATTTCATCTTAATCTGAGTTAATTTCCCAGACAGAACCATTTCAGTCAATCCTAATGAAGTTAGGCCATCCATGTATTCCCTGTAGGTATAACTTGGCTGGGAAGTCCTCTGCTTCTAGAGACAATTTTTTATATATATATATTCTGGTTTGATTTCAGATTCTGGATTGCTTGCAAAACTGGTAGCTATCAGTGGGGATTATTAGCAGTGAACAAAGTGTAAATCTGTTTATTGGATTTCAGCGATTCCTGAACAAATCCTAATGCTCAAGTCCCTTTAAAGAGTCTAACTGTAAACGTGGTGCTCTGTTCCCCTGTCCAGGGATAATACAGTCCCTCTCACCTTCCTCTCTGATTCTGGATTTTTCTGTTCTCTCTATGGACTGTCTTCCCAGCTTTGTTAAGCATGGCAGTAGTACTGGGTATCAAATTATGGGTGGCTTGTCAGACTCTGCCTCTTTTGTTAATTTTAAAAGAAATGACAATCAGTTGGGGAAAGCTCGCAATAGCTGAATCAATAAGATAGCACACCAAGTCACCAGGAAGCCCCACCTTTTTTTAAGGCTTGGGTAGAAAATTAACTTCTGTCTGACACCTGTCCTGTGTGCCTCCGAAAATACAGGAAATACATCTCTTGAAGTTTCTACTTGTTGTTCKTAAACTTGATAGAGTTTTAAGTCTCAGCTTCAAAGAAGGGAGGTCTGCTGTCTTTTGGTCCTTTAAATTTGCTTTTCTTTCTAAATAATTAGCTCTTTTTCTTGCCCTTTTACAGTTGCTTCCCTTTCTCTAATCTTAGCTTAAGGGTTAAGAGAGCTCTCCACGGTATATAGCTATAATTAAGGCTTTTTAACCACAGTTATAGTAGAGTGCAAGCAGTGCCCAAGCGCTCTCAGTACCTAGGGAGAAAGTTTCGTTTTTTTCCTAGTGATCAAGCTAATTTGATTACAACTAAACTCTCTGCTGTTCCACTCATGAAGCTCCCTGTAATACTATGTCATGCCTTTCTGCTTTACCGAGTTGCCTTTAGAAGGCTGATGACCATTAATGCCACGTATTCTGTAGCTCGTGGAGGGGGGAGGATTTGGCTGTTATTTATTCTGCCTGCCGTTTTCTTGGGAACACAGGCTGCCAGCTATTAGGAGCGGTGTCCCTCGTCAGTACGTTCAGCAAGCTTGAGGTTTGAGATTGGATTCRGTTCCGAGGTCTGACTGCTTTGGGGCTTGCCTACGCGAAGTTGCAGGAGCTTACCGAAGGCTGTGCCGTAGTTCACCCTTCCGAAGGTGGTGTAGATGYGGCATTCGGTGGGCTTTCCTCTTTTGGGGGTGGTGGTGCAAGCACGTGAACGTGTCACCACCAGGGTAAGCCAGGCAGTGAAGTCCCGCACTTAGCTGCAAAGCCTCCAGGAGCACACGGACTACCATGGATAAGTGCATGCTTGTGGGCAGTTAGTAATAGTAGCTGTGGGGCTTAAAATTTGCACTCTGTGGAGCGTGGTCTGTGTTTCCATTGCCTCTGCTTTTCTGTGTTGTTGAGCCRCGCTGAAGTGACAAGCGGTTAAACTTATTAAGGGTTTAAAATGGAAGAGCCGGTTTCAGTGAGTTGGCGTGACTTTCTCCTGTGGGAACAGCGATTCTTTCCTCGGCCAGAAATAGAAAGCGGAGGAAGGGGGATGGAGGCAGCAAGGGCTTCAAAGCACAGTGGTGCCCGGCCTGGTGGAGGAGGTCACTCTTCATGCTTAATCAGTGACTGTGTCTTTCCCTCTCAATCTCTTATTAATCTTCCAACTGTAATACTGCTTTCTTCCTGATTAGCACCACAAGCAGCAGAAAGCAACTTCTAAAAGCAGTCTTTCAAAACACTGAGTGCTGGCATCTGTCCCTGTTTTGCAGTGAGGTAACTAGTTTCTGCTCAAAACGTCTCCCCTCAACACTTGCATGTCAGACTTAGCTGATGTGGCAGTGACCTGATGCGTTTCCTTGCTGTAGCTCTCAAATGCAGAACTGGAGCCTCCTGATAGACAGGAGAGCTCAAAAARTGAGCGCTGGAGTCAACACTCCAAAAAAGCATTTCCAAGGATTTTGCTCAATGCATGGAAGCGGCAGCTGTTTTCTGAAACACTTAATGCCCAGCCAAGGGGATAAATTTCAAACAAATGTTGATTTTTTTTTCAAATACAAATAGTTGAACTTGTATCTTCTGAAACGTAGGTGTCTGTAAACGAGCCCTGTCTGCTTGCTCTAGGATTTGCCCTCAGTAATGAAAACAGCGGAACTGCAGAATGACAGTAAATGATAGTCCGTCTCCTGTGAGGACTTTATGGGTGAGTGRAATCTGCCTTCTCACCTGGCTACTCTCTCTTTCCAAAAGTCTGATTAGGCTGAAGCTTTCTTTGTTAGTTGTGTTTTAGGGCTTTCTGTAGGAGCTTACGTGGAAGCAGTGTCAGCTGTGGCTCCTGCAYGCAGAGCTTCTGCCCTTTGGAACGATTGCTTTTGCAGGGCTGAGTTGTCTCCTATGTCTGCTGCTGTAGGTGCAAGCTAAGGTGACTTTTCAAAGGAAAGTTGTTCCCTTTTTCATCATCATTGCTTACGCTTACATGAGGAGATCTGAACAGTTAAAATCTCTAATATCCAGTCTTGTTTTTCTAGAGAGAGCTAGCACAGGCTCATCATTGTATAAATTGTCTTTACTTATGTTCAAATTCATTTTGGAAATTACTTTTACATTGTTCATGGCATTAGCAACAAAATTTTTCTTCGTGATGCTAGAAGAAAGGGTAGTTTGTTCCTTCYTGAGTATACCTAATATTTCTCACTCTTCAGGTGAAGTCTCGAAGAGAAATATTTGCCTGGGTTCTAGTGAGCATGAGCTTGCTGCTTACGAAGTAAAATTCAAGTGAAATCAAGTTTGAGTGTTCTTAGCATTTAGACCAAAGTTTTCAAAGATGTCTTAGTGTGTGATGCTCCTTTGAAAATCAGAGTCTTAGTGACTTTGATCTAGGGCACGATACAAAAATACACACAGCCAAGTCTGGCATCCCATAAGATTGTCTGGATTGATTTTTTTTGTTGTTGTTGTTCTCTCTCTCTCTCTCTCTCTCTCTCTCTTTTTTTTTTTTTTAAGAGCAGCTCCTTCACTTCTGCTCAGGCTGACTTTAATCATAACTTTGCTTCCTTGAAAATGGCTCTCTTTAGAGACGGTGCTTTCAGTTCAGATAAATAAAAGGAAAATATATTAGCTTGCTTGAGAAACTCGTAACTCCAAAGGGTACATAAATATAGACATAGCTCTGTTGTAGAGGTCTTCAGTTAGACAATATGAATTCTGTAATTCTGTAGAGTGAGAGACCTCCTTTAACGCTACCGGAGGTCTCTTAAATTTAGCCAATCAGTTCATGTTAGCCACAGCTTAACAGGATTATTCTGTAATTCTAAAAAGGGGAGACCCTGTGATTATATTCCATCTTCTTGTTTACCTTCCAGGTAATATATTTGCCAGGGTTTAGTTTGCGGTTTCTGAGTAAGAAGGAATAACTCTTTTGTTTCATTTCTGCATATGTTAATTTTGCTGATCCACCAAGCACTTTGGACTCCCATTTCTATCTCATTTTCAGGCTACATCTTGATATGTTGGAAGTACTCTGAACTCCTATTGATTTTTTTTTTTTTTTTTTTTCCTCTAGCATGCTACCTAATTTTGCAGCTATGTTGGAATCTGATTCAAGCAACTGAACTAGCTTTTTTTAAAAAAAATCTCTCTTCAGAAAGCAGCATCTATTCCCAGGTCTTGTTCACAGTGGGAAAGAAGTCATGTTGGCACAAAGTACTTGCAGTGAGATTTCCAAAAATGTTCTTTCCTGGCTGGTATGGAGGGCATGGAAGTAACCTATAAAATAACTGCAGAAGACTTGGGATTTTGATACAGAAATTGACAAAAAATACTTGGATATATTTATAGAGACCAGAGGACTACAAAAATGTTTGTTATTGCTACTGTTTTTCTACTATTGCTGCTGATCCTTTGGAAGGATGGAAGGGAGGTCAGCCTGCAAGGAGTAAATTGTCCTAGCAATTGCAGCATAGAGTATTTTTTTTTCACTCTTCCTTTATTCAGCTAAGCCCACTATGTTTTTTTGAATTCAGGATGCACTGAGGAATAAACAAGTTCCATAAAAGAGCTGTTTTCCAGCATGAACAGTTTCAGCTGCAGAAGAAGGTGCTAGTAAAGCTGGAAGAACAGGCTGTGGCGTTAAAAGCGCTGATGCGCTGGGCCCAGCTCTTCACAGCAAATCTCTTGCCTTAGATGAACTCTGGTCTTCAGAGTCTGCATCAGTCATGTTGGGCTTGTTGGAAGGAGCTGTGAAATTACAGCTAGCGTGGATCTCCCTTGGAGAGAAGCAGAAGAGGGGAATTGAGTTCTGTGCTTAGCTGAGCGTGTACATGGTAATTATATATCTTGATAGTGAAAACTGGCCAATGTTTTCTGTAGTGCATTTAGCATGTGCAAAAGCTGCATTTCCACTACTCCAAGCAATTATTTTCTATCAAAATATCCAARGCAAAAGTGTATTCAAGAATTAAAGGCAGCTTTGCACAAATACTGTTAGTGGAACTGTTCTTCGTCATGACTTCTGTCATCGTTGCTTCTAGTACAGATATTTTAAATTGTATTATGAAGAATATAAAATGTTTACTGTTCCTGTAACTGAGGCTTTCAAACAGCTCTGTTATGAGATCAGTCTTCATCTAAATTCACAGGATTCCTGTTTTCTGGTGCAGGTAGGCAGTGCTCTGACAAGACAGAGATGGGTCATGTGCTTTCTCCTCCCATGGTAGCAGATGCAGCCTCCCTGTGGGGTCTCTTGACATAACTGGGACACTGTTGTTCTCTTGTACCATGTATGGTGTTCTGCCAACYGACCTGAGCAAAGAGGCATCTCTTCAGGCTCTTAAGCTTGCCTGGTTTTAGCTTTTCTCTCCAGTGATCTTGGCAGATGTCCGGTGGGCAGAGGGCGTTTACTTAACCAGAGGATGGAGGCTGAGGATTTTTCCTTGGTAGTTTTACCAGATGTACATACATTCTCCACTSCTGCCTTTTGTGCTCTCTCTTCTCCCAAGAAAGAACAGCAGTGCTACTGGTACATACAGCTTAAAACTTCCAGTTAAAGTTGCAACAGTTGATTGCAGGGAAAGTCAATTCTCCTCCTCTTCCCCCGGTGTACTTCTAAGGAGGATAAACCATATATTCCATCACTTAAACTAATTCTTAGATTCAGATATCTTATAAATTTGCAGAACACATGACAGGTGCAGCAGTGGAGCCTAGTTAGCTAGCTCAGAAGACTATTGCATTTCCAGGATCTAATGTAAATCCACTGTCTGTAACTGAGTTCTTTTGCAGAACGGGAATGTTATTCCGCCTGGGTTTGTTTCTCTTCCTCAGGATCTGGTTGGGCTCTGTGAATGGGTGTGTGGGAGACTGGATAAGCCTTATCTGAAACMCATGAAGGTGCTACTTGTATCGTCCTTGATCTCAGCTGCTGCAGACCATMTGCATATAGAAGATAATAGGTTGTCTTTCAACATAATTCTGTATTTTCTGTAAATATGAACTTGGGCCAGCTGACTACRGAAAGAGTCCTTGGCAAAGCCAGTTAAAATCTAACAAGAAAGTGTCTTGAACCAAGATTATTTTCATTGCGTTTTGACCAAAGCTGTTATCAGCACAGAATAATACTGGTTACCATGGATGAAAGTCTTCCTCAAGTTCTGGAAAAATTAATGTGCTTGTGGCTTTCCAAGTGCTGATATTTTATAAGAGGCTGCTCATARTAGAAATGTGTCTAAGAAGAAGCTGTGAATTAATGCACATGAGGAGAGCGCCCTGGCACTGCAGATAAATCAGCTAGGCGTTGTCTGTCGTGCAAAAGAACTCAAATATTGGCTTAACCTGAAAATGTTAAATGAAATATAAAACTTCAGACCTTATCTCTGGATATTTGTAAAAATAAATAATAATAATAAAAAGCCATCTGAAAACTCCTTTTTAAATTTATTTCTAGAGGGTATAAGTTTTCCTGCCTAATACAATGAAGACTTTTTTTTTTTTGTAGTCCTTGAAAACAGAACCTGACAGACAGTATTTGCTAGTGCTTGTATTGCTCTGGTGTCACTGCTCCCTTTTAAAGGACGCCAGAGGAAATGCTCTGTGCTGGAACATATGGTAGCGATTAGTGGGACCAGTGCTGCAGGATAAAATGGGAGAAATATGGCTGTGTGTAGAAAAAGCTGAATGGACAAAATGTGAGGAATGTAGTGGTTTAAAGATTGGTTTTAAAGTAGGAAAGCAATATTGTTATTTTTAAGGTAAGATTAAGATTACCTGTGGTGAATTAATGTGCTTTCTTGCAAATCAGTTCAGGTTTAAATGAGCAGACAACTCAAAGACACCTTTCTGGGGATGTTTCCTGTACTTTCCCATTCTTTGAGAAGACTGATTTTTGCCCTTTACGTCTGTCACAGCGTATATAACGTAGGCGTTTGGCGTTTGCATGCTGTGTTTCATGCCAAGGTGACAAGAAAGCCCTGAAAGTAGGGCCTTAAGTACCTAACTCCTTCGGGGGATTTAGGCCTAAGTGGGTTAAGGGATTGAGAGCGATCCTCTCCGACCGCGGAGCTCGCCGTGCCGGCGTCCCGCCGCGCGGGGCTCGGCGGCTCCCGCCGCCCGCTGCCCGCCGCCGTCCCCASGGTTGACCGCTTCTCGCCGGAGACGCCCGGGTTGGAGCGCGTTGGTCCGACCCGGGTCCAGCGCGAGCCCGGCGGGACCCCGTGTACTTGTGGTGGGGGAGGAAGAGGGTGATGCCGTGCGGTCCTGCGGCCTGGCGGCGCCGGGGCGGCGGGGGACTCGAGGTCAGGCCTTCTCCGAGCGGTCGGCAGGAGCGCGCCCTGCGCGCTCTCCTGGGGTGGCCTCGGTCCGTCCTCCGCTGGGGCCGTGCTGGGGCGCGGAGGAGGACAGCATCTTTTTCACGGCTTTTAATTCCTGACTGACCCCACTGGCGATTAGGGCACGGCCTCGGGCAAYCCTTCGGCAAGGACTGTCGATGGCTTTTCTAGGCGCTCTCCTTGGAAGCAAGCAGGCGACTCCACCCCCTGCTTTGGCCGTGCTTCTCCCGGTAACCCCTCTCCTAGGCTTGGAAAGGCACAGTCAGAGCCCCGGAAYGGGAATGGGAACTTGATTCTTTGGAGATGCTGCAGCCGCCGTGTAGATACGGGCCATGTACCGAAGCTCTGGAGCAGGGTGAGGTATAATTTTGTGGGGTGGACATTTGGCTATTAGCCTTTTTAAAAAGAATGAAAGGAGCTAAGTTATTTCCAATTAAATCCAAGTTAAGAAATTGTTCTGTCTTGACCTCAGTACGACTATGACTTACCTGTCTTCCCCTTTTTTTCATGCAGAATTTTTCCCCACACTTAACAGCTTTTAAATCTGCTTTAGGTCTATTTTGTGCTATCCTGTAATATTCTTGCTTCTGAGTAACTCTGGAGATAATTAGAAAAATAGAATTAAGGGAAAGTGGCTTCACAAGAACTGAATTCTTGTATTCTTGTATTCTTTGTATTTCTTTAGCACGCAGGAGGCTGTCAGAAATCTGTAATGAAAAAGTGGAACACCTAACAAAAAAATGCTTCTCATGAAGTAGTATCACTCGAAAGYGCATTTATTTCTTTTTCCTCTAGTTGTTCTATAGAAAGTGCTTTAAAACCAGCTTATTTGCTGGCACCTGTACCAAAAAAGCAGCTTCCCAGGAGTACAATAATTTGACTTTATACTATGTCASAAGAACTCCATGGCTTCCTGAAAGGGACAGCTGGATTTTCCCTGGTGACTGAACCCAGTGTTTAAAGATCTTAGGCATTTTCAGTTTTCTGATGTGCAGAGTGTGTCTCTAGCTTTTGTAATTGCTTTATACTTAAATCTTCTGTCTCAGAAATGAGATTCCTGGTTCTGGTTTCTTCTTCCTTTGCTTGTCAGAGTTGTAAAAGGATCTGGCTTTAGATCCTTGACTTCTTTGTCCCCTTTTTTCATTCTTTACAATCGTTAGAGGTCTAAACGTTTAACAGGAGCACCGGCTTACCTCGTTYGAGTCATGCGTTCACAATAACAGTGTGTCTTCAGCAAAATGTTTTCAGGCTTGTTGAAGTTGGATTCATTAGCGATGAGTTYACATGGGCTTTTGGCTATATCTGCAGGTATAGGTGTTGGAGGGGGGTGGTGCTGGATTTCTATTTTATTATTTTTTTCAGCAGAGCTATGCATACAAGTGGCTCTTTCAAAGGTTGCTGTTCCTGGGTRGCATAGGAAAGGTAATGGCTCCGATCAGAAGATCAGCAGGGAGGCAATGTATTCATCCTTCGTTGTCTGGTGGTAGTTGATCAAAACTCAGATATTTGTGCATGTTGCTCATGAAGTGTCTTTTGCGTTGTTAAGGTCGATCTGTGTGTAGAGTCCAGCGGTCTCCTGCATCTGGAAGGATGGAGAAGAATACCAAAGAAAATTTTCTGCTATTTATAGACTTTGTTACCTTAACATGAATGAGTTTGGGCATGTKCTCAATGCTGCTGGATTATGCAGTTAGGATGCTGTTCTCCTGGTTTTCTTAAAGAGAACAGTGTAAAGCATCACTAATTCGCTGTATATTAATCTGTTCTTGATTCTGTGGTATATACAGTCAGTGAGGAGGATTAGGAATTCAATAAAGAGGAGATCAGTTTACACACCTGGATTTTGTTTGAAATCACTGGGTGCAAAGCTACCAAAGCCTGTAAAAACTCTCAAGCTCAAGTGAGGCAGCTGGTTAGTGAAGAAGACCCCTGAAAGCTGCTTGGTTATAGAGTACTCGTAAAAATGAAATATAATCCAGAGCTTTAATTGCATGTCTGGGCTTGTGAATTTAATGTTGACTCTTACCAATTCTGYATAGTATCTAAATGGTGCTGAACTCTATATAACAAGGAATCCCTCTCCAAAAGATCTTCAGACATGTACTGATTCTTGAAAAAGCAGAGAGGGAAAGGCAACAATTGCAGTAATATCTACGGGTTTCTTGAAGCTTATAAGTCTTTAAGTTTCTTTTGTGGTTCAGAGTAATCTTGGCTTTTGGTTGTGTTATGAAAATTGCTTCCTTGTTAGCAATTTTGCCACTGCAGGATGGCATGGACAACCTATGGCGAGAGTACAAGAGATTACTGTAATTTGCAGCCAAAATGGTGGAAGCATTAAACAGTGTTCTTCCGCAAAAGAGCTGCAGGACAACTTTCAAAAGGAACTTATTGTTGCTCAACCACTAGCCACAAATGCTGGCTTGTGTTCCCAGGATGCTAAATGTTTGAGCAAGTGGTGGAGTTARCAGCAGGAGTTAGTCAAGAGTTAGCTTAGGTAGATAGGTAAGATAAATTTAGGTAAATGTAACCTCTGGGATATAGCTGTGTGCCCAGTCTGAAATGGGGCTCTAGTTTAGTGATTCTTGCCCTTGGTGGTGGTTTATACACAAGTTTGAAACAGGCCAGTAACAGAGCTGAAATAATTTTTGCCAGTTCCCTATTCATTGACCACAGGAGATGAGTGCCCTCGTCCCMCTGCAGAGGCTGTTGTGGGAAGGGAAGTGAACATGCTTTTCTGGAGTGGTGGGCTTTTAGGTGAAGAAGAAAATAATGTCCCTTTCTTCATCTTGTCCTTAGCCAACATCCGATCCCAAACAGAGTTGGCAAAAAAGGCTATGTTTGGAAAAAGACTTGGCAGTAGCACTAGCAAGGCTGGCAGTTTTGTCATACTAGACAGCTGGCATCCTGTGGATCTGATACAGTGTTTGACATCACCATTAATCTACACTAATGGAATTGCCTGAGTGGCCTTATTTTTTCCTTTTGAAGTCAGCAAGGTTGAGGGGGTTCAAGCCAGGGTGTGTAGATATGTACTCCTCGGGCTCTAATCCAGCACCCTGGTGGGAACTAACTTCTGCCRCGGAAGGCTAATGCACAGCTGAAGCTGGAAGCACTCATGCTAAAGCCAAAGTCTTGGAGGTGTCCTCTYCTGCTATCATGTGCAGCTTTAGTTTCTTTCGGGGCCTACARCTTAAGATTGAAGGAAAATATCCCTCATGTGAACGCTCTCTTCTTGTATATGTTGTAGAAACTGGTAGAGTGGCACTGAGGAGATAGTGTTTTGATGTTGTTACAGTGAAATTTTGCATCYAGAAACAGAGCAGTGGACAGCTTTCTTCTGAGAAACTGCTGGTGAGCCAGTGACAGTCATGTGGAGACCCTTCAGAAAGAGAAAAGATCTCTTCTCTGCTACAGTTTTCAGTACTCCCATTTTTTTTTCTTTCTATCGGTAGAAAAGTACTGTACTTCAGAAAGTTATAGGTGAGGTTATAAAACCACCTCAGCAGGGTATAATCTGCTCAGAGTAATCACTGAGGAATTGCACATACTCAATAAACAGACCAYTTCCAAGGGGGGCATAAGCCTTCTGTAAAGAGTAAAGGAAATTTTGTTGGTATCCAGACAAAGACCCTTTGGCCATCTAGACTTGACTTGCTRCTGTTTGCTGCTTGCTTGTTGGTGAGGAGGTGCTGTCTGAGCTGTGGATATAATGTGCTCTGCAACATATTTTAGTAGCACATAAGCTCCCTTGACCTAATTTGCTTGCTTTTTTAGTGGGGCATGGATTAGTAGGGCCTTGCCAGTGTAAAAGTAAGAAGCGGTTAATGCTTGTAAGTCAAGTCCTGTAAGACTGTGATTTGGGTAATGTCAGCTCTGTGTGAAAAATACAGCAGACTCCTTGAATATATGTGATAAAGGGTAAGCTGGGGTGATCCTGGTGCCAAATACCGATGTGCTGGCCTGGCAAATTGCATGCGAAGGGCCGGATTGTGCGGGCTGCTTCTGACTGTTGCTTTCCTTCTCTAAGCCGAGGCTGATCCCAGCTCGTAGCCAGGGCAAGCTTCCTTGGAAGCCTTAACACATTCCACAGCATTCCAGATTATTCTGAAAATACTTTCTAAATGCTGTCTTAATTAAAGATTTCTTTAAGTCAGAATTAAGTTATTAAAATGTTCCAGGCATTTTCTAGGAGACTTTGAAACCTGGCTGTACATTCCTTTCAGAGTTGATCTATTGCCTGTTATGGACTGTGAGTAATATTGTGCTGCTTGTGGGTTACAGATAAGTTTAAATGAAGTGTATGGGATGATTTTTTTGTTGTTTTTGATTCCCCCCCCCCCCCTTTGCAGCAGTTTGCCTTTTTGTGAACGGATGCTGCCACTAAGCTGCTCTTCAGGCTGTTGCAGTGGTACAGTTGTGGTCCTTTCACAGCAATGGAAAAGGTGTCTAGTGTTCTGCAGAGGGTGTTTCTAAAATCCCTCRGTACATCAGACTAGGTAGTGCCACGTAAGACAGTGCAAAACGTAGACTAACAGCTATTTAAAATGCTTTTCTGCACAGCCTGTGACTGTTTCTAAAGCACTCAGTGATGGTAGATGATACTTTACAAAAAAATTGCATTGCGTGGAGTTCTTGGCAACCCATACAGCTACAATGCTACAAATTTAACATGCTGTTAGGTGATCTGAACAAGTGCTTAAGAGACTTACTGTTGAAGAYGAGCCGTGCTGTCCTCGGCCCGTCTGTACTAGGATCAGTGAGAAGAGGACATTTTTTCCTGTTATGAGTAATGGTTAAAGCCCTGAGCCTAAGCAGCTTGGTGGGGTTTTTTATATCTTAACATGCATACCTGTRTGGGTCAAGTGTTTTATTGGACTGTGCTGCTGTTTGTGGTTTTTTTTCAATCAGGTTTTTCAGATTTTAAAAGCATACTCCAWCTAGCTGTATTCTGTATACCCAACTTTCTTGACCCTACAAACTATATATCAAGCCCTGAAAGCAGCAAGCCAGTGTGGTAGAGCTGTGAAGACAGGTAGTTAGCTGATCAGAAGTGACTGGCTCACTTGTATCTCTGCAGCAAAACGTGGCCGGATTAGTGTGCAGTCACATCTCGCCAGCTCCACTTCTGCAGCTGGGATGGTAAAACCACTCAGCAGCCCTTTCCAGCACAGTCCTYGTTAGCTGTGTCTAGAAGCTCTAGCACAGAAACGGCATTTCAGCAGCRTTTCTGCAGCACTTCAGCATATCGGGTTGGATACGCGGTGGGTTCAAGCTCTTAGATGCTGTTGTAGGCTGCCAGCCTTGGTCCCTGGCTGGAGGGAGAAGGCACAGATTGTGGTCAGAAAGCATCCCTTGGTGCTGAAATGAARGTGCTGATAGATCAGCAACTGAAATTTGGTCTTTGTAGCATATTATCAAAAAGGCTGTGTATCAGAGAGAGGTCAAGTTCAGTGACAGGGTTATAACAGAGTACTTAAAAGCAGCGTAAGAGAGCTTTGGGTCTACGATATCTCAAAATCTATGTTATAGATAATTATGTTCTTTTTTGCATTTTAAAGGTGATTTTAAAGAGCTAATAGTCCTTTGTGTTCTGAAACAAGGATGGAGGGCAGTTYTCACAGTGCAAACAAGAACTTCACACTGAGGTCAGACACTAAGCAGCGAAGGTAACTATAAATCAGTGCATTAATCTATATGCAGTTGAGGAAAAACATTCCTCTCCTTGGAGAAGARGATATAACGGGGCTGTTCAGATACRTCTCCCTTAAGTTTCCCAGGAGATGTGAACCCAAAATGTTAGGTTCAGCCTCTTCTGTCACTTTACTTGATAAAYTGCTTTGTAAAACTTCTAACCTGGAGAAGTCTGTTCTTAGCTGTAGCCTTGCTTCCCTGCTCCTGCTGTGTTCTTGAAAGCATTTTGCAGATTTGCCTTGCTTGTGAAACATGCTTCCTCCAGAGCAGCACGACTAGAAGGAGCTTTAGGACTACTTATATTAAAGAGGCATAATGGTTTAAGAGCTACATGTTTGGGACAGGGGGAGCAGCGGAGCCGAGGCAAAGGGAACTGTGGGGAGCTGCTGCAATAGCTCAGGTTTTCCAGAATGTAAACTTTCCCTTGAGTAGTCTCTAAAGCCAAAATCTTGGAAAGCTCAACAGAGACGGACAGTAATCTGAGATGAGTAAACTCTGCAGATCAGACAAAACGCACTGAGGAGATGGAAGATGAAGGCTCGTAGAGAAACCCCTTGTAGGGGAAGGGAGGATCCCTTCCAGAGCACCCTCAGCAGCGCGTCCAGCTTAGTCCACGTTCCCCTGTACTGCAGGAAGCAAATCAGCAGCTCAGCAGTCTCAACCACACTCGTGGCACGAGGCGCTGTGCTTTTGCCATCTCGATGTTCACGTACCTTATAGCTGACTGTGACCTTGAGCCTTTGGAGCAGGAAAACTGTATCACCTCATGCTTGGGTGGTTTTYGGAGGAAACAGGAGGCCTGAGCTGGAATTCAGTTTGAGTAGCTTAAAAGCTGTTCATTGCTATCATTTTATCTTACATGAATCAGTAAGCCAGTATTCATTTGAGACAGAGTTTAAATTTAAACACTGTAAGTTACTTTTGGGTGGGGGGAGATACAACACTTTTGTACCTTTAATGGTGATATCCTGGATAAAACAGTAACCACAGGAAAAGGGAGAGGAGAAGGAGGTCTCCAAGGTATAGCACTCTTAAAGGAGGACTTCTGGAGCTTAGGCCTCTTACTGGACCGAATTTGGATGTGTGACCTGCAAGATCAAAATCAGATGGATTATGGGAATTGGATTTTTTTTTAATGCTTTTAAAAGCCCAAAAAGTCCAATTAGTAGAATTCAATTCATGGGACTTTAAAAATTAATGGTAAGTTACCTTATAAAATATAAATCACTTGAGACTAAACTAAGAGCAGGCATATGGTTTTGATTTTTTTTTTCCTTCAAACACTGGCACAGTCCTAATGCCAGACAACTTTATTTTCCTGATGCATTATAACCAGCTGCAGATGTTTTAAATGTTATCGCTTCTAAATGGGCTTTGACAAATGTCTCCTGAAAGCCAGCAGCTCTAAATATTACATGCAGTGTATTTGATGGAAATGTTGAAAATAAAGTTTTGGGAAGTAAATGTTCAGTGTCTGAATTCAGGAAGCTTGCTTTCTGCCTTTGTCCAGGGATCTACTAGCTGAAATCATTCTTTTGAGAGACCTGCAAAGATGTTAGTAAGGACAGGTGTAGACACTAGGACATATATTGCCATGGTAGTCTTACAGAATATGCTATTTACTGGTCTTCTGTAGCTAATACTAGAAGGTGGACATTTGGTTGGTAGAGCACTACCAAATGCTGAAATGAGATTTATAATAGGTATGCAACTGTTCAGTACTCAGGCAAAAATTTAGAAATACATATTCAGATATATGGATATATTGAGTTTTGTGCACCAGTGGCAATGATATGGCCTCATACTGCAGTAATTTTGTGATGTTACAACTATCTGCTTGGGATTAAGATAAAGGGTTTTAAATAAACAAGCACTGAAAAAAATCTTTATCTGTGCTTCATTGCTTTGAATTGAACACTTGCCCAGAAGAGCCTTTTCATATGGGATGCAAGATGWTGTTTGCATGTTTAAGTTTATGGCGCTGGGGAGAAGAGGGCCTGTATGGTTACAGACAGGTGCATGTGAGGTCTAAGATAAGCATGGAGTAAATAGCTCTTCGGTTGTGTGTAAACAAGCAGAAAGCACTGAAACTGTAAGATCTAAGATAGCGGTTTGTTGAAAAGCACTTGGAAATGTGGTGAGTTAAGCCCTGATTCTTCCAAGTGTGAATTTCACTACTACTACTGGGACAGGATGAAACTTTCTAGGAGTTGCATCATGTGTTCTTTTAAAATTCAAATAGCTTGACTCACAACTGTATAATCCATTCATTTTTCCATAGCATGGGGGAGAGAGGGGAAATTCATAGGTTTTGCAGTAGACACCCCATTACAAAGTGATTCAGTATTTAGCAGCCTGAGTTCTCAGTCTTGTCAATACAGAAGGAAGGAAAGAGGCATCTTTAAAGGACAATCCAAGTACCTAAAAGTTAGATGCTTAGACAAGGTAGTAGAAATACCCCTTAGACAGTGAGGTTGCAAATAGGTAACACTTGGTTTATGTATTTAATTGTTTGTTCTTAGTAGTTCCTCAAGTGATGATGGTCATAATTCTGTGACATGAAGGRGGAGAGGGGGAATGTTGCCAGAATCTTTCCTGGTAAACTTGAAAAGAAAATAGGAATTGAGCATTATAAATAGCTTTCTGTGCTTTCTTCTTTTATTTGTGAAAGGCATTTCAGAAGGAGGTTATATCTGGTTAACGATGTACCTGATTTATATAGCAAAATGTAAGCAAAGGGAATCTACCTGCTCGTCCGTGTTACTCCCCAAGATCATTCTTCCAGCTTTGGACCAGTTTAGATATAAGCCAGCTTGTGCTCGTAGAAAACCCTGGAGTCTGCCTGGCACTAGGGACAATCCCAGGAAAAGATTAGAGATGGCAAGCGTCAGTGGGTAACTACTTGAGCAGGGGCCTTGCTGCTTGCTTGAAGAAACATGGCACRCTGCCCTGCAGCAGGGAGCCAAATCATGCAAATGCAAGTCTAATGATTTGGATTTTGCTACTTCACATTAGTGTTTAAAACTGCTTAAGCATAATCCTCCTAGCAAATTTCTCCATGCTTTGAGATGGCAAATGTTCGCTGTTGCACACTGATTTTTAAGTATGAACTAGATATGCTGAATTCTTTTGCAGCTGAACAAAGGCACTCACTGATGCCTGGCAAAGAGGAGGCATTTTCTTTGCTTGATTTTGTTTGTTACAGGAGCATAAAATRCTTCTTTGTACTGGTGGGCTATAACAAATGAAACATTCAACCGAAGGTTGGATTTTGATGCTTTCCAATAGTGTAGTGACAGTGTTAAATATGAATATCAAATACTGTGGGGAGGGAGAGGGATTCTGCTGACTGTAGGTTGCTGTAGAGCTGCTGGTTACGTGCACTTAGTTGGGCATGTTTTCTTGTCTTACTAAGCGTTATTGAGAAAACTGAAATTCAAAGTTACTACTCATAATATGTACTGTTCATCAGTGACTGTTTACCTGGACCACGAAGAAATCTGCTTTGAGCATCCCAGTTTATCCTGAGTGTTTTGAGCCGTCTTTGTATTTACTTCACAATTCAGCATTTGCATAACAAAACCATGCTGTTCATGTGGGATGTAATAGGTGTGCATGATGCATTCCAATGTGAAAAAATCYCCCCCTTTAAGAAGGTAGAAGCAAGATGATAGTTTGAAAGGAAAAAGCATAGATATCTGACTTGCACCTTYAGTAGCTACCTCATTAACTTCTGTAAAACAGTTCCCCAGAAGCATATTTAGAAACTTATTTTGTCCGGTTGAGATATGGTAAGGGAGGACTGTACCTTGTAAAATAAGCACGGAAACTTGGAAACTTTTCTTTTATTCTGGCAAGTTTCTGTAGCAGTGGTAACCAGCAGAAAGACTGGACTGTAGGCAGTCTACATCATGCTCTGCTGTAAACTTGAAGCAGCATGAAAAGCAAGTAGCAAGCACAGCTGTGGTGTTTGAAGCTGAGCTTGATACCTGTCTGGATGCTCTGCATTAGGCTTGGTGGATAATGAAGAAACAGTGAGTGTTATTGATAYGACTTTTTAGGGAGACCAGCTGATTTCTCCCTTCCCCTCCCTGGACACTGTGAAAGTGCAAGAAACTTAGAACTCTTAAAGAATCGTTCCTGCGTATGTTTGATGTAGCTGGGAATGGAAGACTTTGAGGCAAGGTGATGACTGGCTGGGCCACCACGTCCTTTGGACAGTGAGATCCCCTCAACCTTTGAGAGCTCTTGTCCTGCAAATACCTTGCCTACAGCTCCTGCTGTGCCAAGTTATTTGTATTGGGAAATCTTCCACCAACTAGTGTGAGCATTAGTTCTGCGTGTCACCTCCAGTACGGGCGCTCACTGGGAGGCAGATGAGTTTGTTTAGTACCTTCTCCCTTGCATTGGAARGGTGAATGCTGTTAACTGCCCACTGAGCTCTGAGAAGGGTTTCACTTTGCCCTCGTGCGGTYGAGGAGCGGCTCCTGAGTGCCTCCGCACAACACCACGGACAGCGTGCTCCCACCCCTTGTTCTGACCTCGTCCTGCAAGTSAGAGCATCAGGATCAGGCTTAACATATACCTGTTCACCAGACCTACGGATGCACGTGCATTTTTGTTCTTTACAACAGAAAGCTTATTTTTTCCTGCCACCAGGGCTCCTCTTCTGCCAAAGTCCATTAGCTTTCCAGAGCTTTTTTTTCCTCCAGCCACTTTGGGTGTTTCCATATCTCTGGAGTTTGCCCTGGTTTCTTGCCATAACTTCATCAGGAGACCCGAGTGCACTGTGCCCCTCTGCTGCAGCTGTCCTACGGCCTTATGCTCTGCAACCACTCTGTGTATGGAGCTGGCAGCTCCTGATTTTGGTTTTCTCTCCTGCTCCCCACCCCCCAATCCCCCCATGTTATCTTTCAGTCAGTCTTCTCTTCATCTGAGACCATCTCCTTCTTGCCTTGCATGAGGAGGTGGCCACAGGCGCTAGGGAGAGCTGTCAGCTCCCTGCTGAGATAATTAAGGTTTTCCGCTGGGGAGAGTGACAGCGTTGCTGCGGTTGGTGTCTGACAGCTGGCGAGGCTGCGCTGCTCTCGCGTTCTGCAAACTGATTTATGTCTTCAAGTAGCTGTGATTTTTTTTTCAAATAGGGCTACTGTGCCTGGCCCAAAGCAGAGCTGGCCTTGCCGGTAGGTCATCTCACAGACGTGCAGGCCGCTGTTTTGAAGAACAATTTTCGAAGGGTCAGCATTTCTGATTAAAAGACAAACTAGTTTATCYGTTTTCAAAACATCAGTCAAAAACATGAGTATTTTTGTGCAGGACTCAAGATTGATATAAATATTTTGAAGTACTTGGTAGTTATGAATTTTAGCTTGCGTCTTCTTTTTAAGGGAGAGAAAATGATCCTACCTTTATTGGAAAGAAGCATAAAAGTGGCTTTTGTTTGATTTTTAAGGAATTTGGGATGGTTTCTTGTCCCTATGGCCTAACTGGAATATCTTGGCTTGTCTGAAACAACTACTGCTTTTGAAAATGCCTGTAAAGGAATTTTGGAGGTGAAAGTATTTGTGTGTGTGTCCCCCCCCCCATATCGCCATGCCATGTACTGTGGATTCTTCATACTTTCCCTTCTTAGGTGAAATGTTTAGCTTACTATAATTAGAGTTGCTGTGTAAAAATTATTCCAGACAGTTAGAATACAGCTTACTGAAGATGGAGGATTAAGGCTTTTGACTACACAAGCATTGCTTTTTTTGCATGCAGCGATCTTGCTGAAGCTTGCGAGGAAGATTTAAGTAGAACAGTATTGCTGTGGAGCTATTGTTGTTTAATTGGGATCTTCTTCGGCTGTCATTGAGATTAAAATGTTAGCATGGGCTTGATGCAGTTGTGGAAACTAAAGCAAGTGCTTTTTAAAAGTTCTATTTAGAGAAGATTGTTTAAATTGCAGCATCTAACTAGATTTGACGATCTGGAGATTTTAAAATGCTGTATAATTAACCAGCCAAAAATGTGTTGAATTTCCCACTTACCAGTAAGCATTTATTGATTTCTTTAAGGCTGGCACTGAGATTTCCGTTCTTTTACATAAGTGCCCTCCTGCTTTGAAAGGTTTTTAACCTCTTTAGTTCAATAAGCCTAAAAGTTAGGGAAAGTGGAAATTGGTATAGATTGCTGTGTGAGGGAGTACAGAAGTGTGAATTTGAGTTTGTTAGTGGTAATGATAGCAGGGAAGAATGGCAGGGGAAATACCTTAATATACTCTCCTACCTGGTGAATAACAATCCAGTAATCCAGCGGTGTGTGTTAAGGAGGGCTTTGACACAAATTGTCTCGGTGGCAGAGGCAACCTGATGCTCTTGCCCCACTTTGCAGTTTGCTTTGCCCTTGGTTGTGCTGATACAACTCTTTGTGGAGACATGCCGTAAACCAGATCAATGAAATGAGCTGGGTTCAAAACAATAAAAAAGCCTTTTAAACCTGCTTTGCTCCCAAAGAAGACAAATGTAGAGTGGCACCATAACTCAGTGAACTGTTTTTGCTCTGCTGTGCAGAGGAAAGAGGCTGTTGGTCTGCCACTTCCCTCCCGATCTGTTCAAGGAATCTGCAAGTTTTTACTCCAGACCATGGAGAAACATGTCTGGCTTATCAGTCTGAGATTAGTTGTACTTGAAAGTACAAGGCAGGCAGGCGAGGGTGGATTTTTTTGTTGTTGTTGTTTTGATCTTTGGTAAGTAATTCTGCTAAATCGCGTGTGTTGTGAATCTTATTTTTTTACTTTTGCTAAGATTGACCTCTCATTAGTGATACAGTCCGTCCTTGTCCTAACAGAACTGGTGAAAATCCATTCCTATGCAGACTGCTTCAGAACAGCACTCCTAAATGGGAATGCTGAAATGCTGACATTTGTCCAAGCTCTTTTTTTTTTTCTCTCTCTTTTGGGATGGTGAAGTTGCCTTACCTCTTCACACAGTGGTAAATTTATGGGAATACATAAATATTTCCTAATGTGGGAGCGCTGTATGGAGCTTTAAATCCAAGTCTCTTTGCTTGTTACTTCACGTTTCAAGAGATGTTCTTCGCAGTAAAAAAGATCAGTTCACTTAAAATACTCTAGGGACTGAATGTGTTATAACATGAGGTACCCAAGAAGTAGGTCTGGTTAAAGGCATCTGAGACAAATTATTGGGAGAGAAGTAAAAGCTTTAAGATGGCTTTWGGATGTTTTCATGCAAATGTTGAAGCAAATTCAGCTGCGTCTGAAAGACCACCTGGCACCTTGCTGTGTAGTACCAAGGCTGACTTTCAGCTTGTGTGTTAGATGTGATCTGAATCTGTATTCAGTGCATGTTTTAATAGCACAGAATTACTTGAAGCTGAGTTGTTTGGTAGCATTAGATGCCTGGCRTATTTATGACACTCGTGTCCTTCTATTGGAAGTGGCAGCTTTCACATGTAGCATTTTGCAAAAAGCAGTTGCTTCCTTTTATATTGTCTGTATATCTTGTCTCCCAGCAGCCTTGCATGTGCCCACATCAAAAATTATAATTGTAGGTATTTAATAGCTTTCGTTCAGGATTCAGAGTGGCACTGTTGAGGAAAAACTTGTGGCATAATGTTTCCTGATCTCGTAGGGAGCATCTCCTCATTGTGCAGGCAGATGTGCCCRATTTGCTTGGTGGTAAGGCTAAGCAGTGCCTACTTCCTGCTGCTTTTTCTGCTAAATACTGTGGCRCTTTTTCTGATGCTTGTACCCACCATTCCTCTTGCTGTTCCTGCTGTTACTTAAAGTAATCTTTCTTATCCTGGCCTTCATYGTCCTTGCATCCTTTCCCTAGCATTAGCACTGCAGAGATAATACTTTCCACAATAGTTAGCTGATTAAATGTTGCAACATGTTATAGCTACTTGAAAGCAGTTGCTGGTGCTTTTTTAGTGTCAAATTGTTCTGTGTTATGTGTCTAAACCCTCCAGCTGCCTTTTAGAAAGGTCACGTGTGTCACCTGTAAGCATATCATCCCTGTCTGCCCCCTCCCTTGGGGAGGGCAGGGCAGGTGTTGCTACCTACTAAAAGATGTTTTGGGCCCTTGCTGCAAGAGATGGTCATCAGGCTGTCAAAAGCAATCTTTATGGGCAGGCTGGCCTGTCACAAGGAGAGGTGTTTACAGAGCATGAAATTAACATTTTTGYACAGAGGCAAATAATTGCTTACAATAGAAACTTGAGTAGCAGGTTTGAAGCTTGAGCAATTATTAGTTAAGGTCAGCTGGAGCACATAGTGGTGTCCACCTCCTGGGCAAAGTCATTCGGAGCTCTCTTAGCTATTCACTTGTGCCAAAAGGTTTTAAAATGTGGTGATGTTCATGCCTCTGGTTTGTCAGTTCTGATAAGCACTTGTAACAAGCTTTGCTGCTTGTATTCCTTCAGAGTGACTCTTGAATAGCAGAATATTTTTTTTTTTGACTTGCAGGAAGAGGGAACCCGTATTTCCATTATTAATCTTAAATTATTATCTAGTAGTACTCTGATAGTAATTTGCTTTAAAGAGAMTTTCTAAGAAGTATCTGTGAAATAGGCCTTTGTTATGAAAAAAGGAATTTCTAAAGGCTTTGCATGGTCAGGAGATTGGTCTAAAGGACCAACAGGTGTTATACAGTGTTGGCTGCCTTAGCTGCTGTCACTCCTTTGGTCAGGACTTTCTTGAGCAGTGATGAAAACCTGTTTCTGAAGAATGGATACTGGCAAATTGAGTCAGATTGTTTCTTCACTTATGATACAGATCAAGATTTGAACTTCCATCTTTATGGTAGTAAGACTGGTTTGTTGTCACTAATTGTCCCTCTTTGGTCCTGGTTTCCTCAGCTACTCTCAGGGTGACTCCCTGCTCAACAGATATGCATAATGTCAGATACAATGTTTAAAAATCAATGAGTTTGRAGTAGATGAACTTTTTCCAAAGGAAATCCTGTTCTACTGTAATCAACCATGACACAGAACTTGGTAAAATGTTAAATGTAAGTGTCCAGTTAAACTTTRCAGTGGTAGTAACTCTGTCTGCTTACCACAGCTGCAAATGCTGCTTTTAAGACTTGTCGGATTGCTCCATTTTCAAAGCTTCCAGACTTAAGTAGGGAGAGAGAATATATCACTAACATAGCAAAGGCTATTCTGAAAACCTTCTTAAAATACTGAGTGTTAAACTGATGATCTTGCTAATGCTTTTCTGTAGAGCCTCGTTCTTCAGAGGCACTGGGACTTCTTGCTTTCTCTACATTGTGCTGATCTACCCTTGACCACAAAACTTTGTATACTGTTATCTTTGCCTGTTTTAAAGCCAGTGAACTTGGGCCTTGTAGAGGGAACATCCAGTCACCAGAAACAGCGTCTGAAGGGCTCCTGTTTGGTGATGGCCCAGAGCTGTTGATSCGAGTGTATCCTTCAGTCTGATGTAGGAATCTAAAACAGTGCTATTCTTAAATAAGAGTTTTATATCCCCAGGTAAAGCTTTGGAAATGCAACATCTTGTCTGTTTTATGTGTATTAAGCTACACTTTGTCTGCTTGAACCAAAGGGGTGAATATAAAAAGGAGGAATAAGGTACTGTGCCTGTGTGCTGGCAGAAGATGCTGTTCCAGAGACGTGGATTTTCTGTCCCTTGCCTGATGCAATAGTTGGAGTGGTTTTCTGTGGGTTTTCTTTTTTGCAGTGGAGTCAAGAATACAAATTTTCATTCTGAATTCTAACTGCTCTTAAGGAGTCTTAATACAGAGTGGCCAAGGCATTCAGCAAACCTACTGAGCCCAGGTCTCACSTGAGTGCCCCCAGGATGACTCTCCCTCGTGTTATAAGAAAACCAAAAACCTAGGATAAAGGATATTTCATTCCCCTCTCCCAGGAAAAGGAAGCTTTAAACTATTTTAAAGTACTTCTATCCAGTGCTGAACAGCTGTTCAGTTTTAATGCTTCTCCAAGCAAGTGAAATGSAGCTCAGTGTCTCTGTGCGCTATATGCTAAGCTGTGCAGTAGCACAGTATTGCTGGAGTTATATAAGTGTTAAAACCATAATTTTTCAGAGAACATGAGAGAAATCGCATGTACAATGCACTGCTCAAATGCACTGGAACAAGACTTACTAATAGCACACCCTATTTGAAGGAGCCATAGCAGCATGGACTTTTTTTTTTGCCTGTTTGATAATTCTTGATAAAACAAGCATCTGAGCAAGTCTGAAGTTCTTAAGTCATCCTCTGCTGTATCCTGTGTACAACTATGCGTTTTATTTTTTCCCCTGTTTTGGTCAATGCTTAAACAGTATTCTTTCAGTATGAAGTGRGACTCGTAAAATACTAGATAAAACATGTTCAAGTCAAATTGGGTGGGTTTTTTATTCTGGTAGGACAAGCTACGAAAGGTTTATTGTAGAGAATGTCCTGCTCTGCAGCAGTTTTTCTCAGTCCCATGGAGCTTCATTAGAGTGAAGTTGGACTATGTGCTGTAGAGAAAAGAATTTATATTTTATCAGGCTAACTCCTATGGTTTGCAATAACCCTGAAAAACAGGAAAAGTTCCAAAGAGTTCAGTTTTGGAGTATATTTCTACTGTTCTGCAAGAACTAGTGTAGATCTAGGAGAACGGAAAACACTGTGGTGATAGATTTTAATGTGAATCCTACTGGGTGCTTGTGAGACTGTCCAGCTGTCCAGCCCTCACATACTTTAAGCTTCCACAATCTAGTCAGTGAAGACTTCCAGACCTCAAGGATTTCAGTGTGCTCTCAAGAGACAGACCTCTCTAAGGCCCTTGCAGTAAAATGAAACTTCTCGAAGTCTAGCTACCTTTTGGCCTGATCAGGAAACATGAWTTTTTTTGTGATTGAAAAGCCACTTCCATAATTCCAGCTGCATTGCACTCAAGGAATTTCATATCTTTCCATTTTCCTSCTTGCAATGCTCTTGAAAAATGAGGGCTGTCTGTAATACCCTTCCTTTCCGCCTGGTCATCTCTGCCCTAGTCAGCACTGATTAGCTTGCATATTTTCTGTGTATAATRCTTCTCTAAATATCTCAGGATGAAACGTGCTCTTTTCAAACAGTAGGACACTGATTCACGCAGTTCATGCTCTGTCATCAGCAAGAAATGATAAAACAGCTGTTGAACAGCTGTGTAAGTGTCATTCTCATCTTGCATTTGTACAGTTAATTCATGTATTCTTTACTCAGCCTTTAAATTTTATCCCAAATCTTTCTGACAGTTTCTGCTGTTTTGTTGGGACTGCTCTTGAATTTTAAACTTGTTCTTCCCTCAGCTGGCAACATCAGCAGATCTAGCAGGCATGCTTTTTATTCCAATATGGAAACTGATAGATAATTTTATAAGGTCTAGAAAGATTGGCAAAACTCACTTTGATAACATGACTTGAATGTTTGCATCAAAACTTGTAAATTTTGATTAAAATTTGAATTCTAATTTTTATATTAGCATTAACCAGACTGTTGTATACTCATGATTGCCTAATTTAGTGGAGTGATGTAGCTTCTCTCACCTGTCCATGTAGATTCTTACTTGTCCCAGGAAGAAGCTGCTTGTTTTTTAGGTTTGTTCCTGGCACTCATATGGTCAGCAGCTGTCTGCCTCCCTGYAGGTGACACCTGAAAACCTGTACATTGATTTTTGTATCGGGCAGATCTCTTTCCCACGTTTCCCCAGATGTTTACCTTTCTAAATTAACTGGTAAGAAGTAGTTGTCAGTTACTGAAAACCCAACGTATTTTTCAGGTGCCAAGAACTTCTCATGGGATCACCATGAACTTGTGGTTGAAGGTTGGCACTTCGTACTTAACTGTGTGATGTATGTATTCTGCAGATCTTTATAGACCGCGAGCGATCTTTTGGTTTTCTAGAAGTTTCAACACTGAAAAAGGGTGRCGATTTTGTTTTTTGTTCTTTGGGGGTTTTGGTTTTGTGCTCACAGCTCTACTTCATGTTCCAAGTGGAATAATGCAGCTTGTGCCTGGTCTTGAGTGGCAGCTCGTGGTTCCTGACAATGAAGACTGTGTACTGGGGCGCTGCGACTGTGCGGGGCTGTGGACCAGCCGCGCCGCACTGCAGCGGGCAGCAGGGCTTTTCGCCACGGAGGGCGCTAATTCTGTTTACTGTCTCCCATCAAAAGAGAATTGGGAAATGCGTACAAAAGACAAGTATATCAAATGACTTGACAGCATAAATAGGGGGAAATTGCAGGTGGCATGGTTCAAATGTTTTAAAGTACTGAGATAATAGCAGGAAGTCTGATCCTGAGAAGAGTGTGATTAATCTTGGCGTAGACCAATGCATTCTCTACTGCTTGATGCTGTGTGCTAGTTGTCTGAGCAGCAGTTAAATAACTTTTGGAGAAGAAGAGGCGTGTTAAATATTGCTTTTTAGTGGTGATGCTTTCAGTTTAACATAACACTGTCAAGAAGCATCAAGTCTGCCAGGAAGCTGGTAGAGAATTTACTTCAAAATTCTTAAAATATCTGAAAGGAAAATACTGATACTCCATTGCTAAAAACACCAAAAKCATGGGTTTACTGTATAGCTAGTAAGAAATAGCTCTGTGCAGAGACTAATGCTAGCAGTATGAACTAGAAAACAAAATGAGTTGGGCTTCTTAAGGGTGTCACCTGAAGTAATAGGAAATACGCACATTTAGTTGATAAACAATTATTTTGCTAAACCAAAGCTGTCACAGGTTACCAGTACTGTTGGTCAAACTAGGAGCTGTTTGAGCCTGGAAGGCGAGTGAGCAGTGTCAGCRCTGCAGATCTTAAATGAGGAATGCAGAAAATAGAAAAAACATATACAATTCTCTTTGCTTTAGCAGAGTTAGTTGTAACTATTTTGTTCGAGTGATGTTCCTGAAGTATTATGTTTGCATGTGATTGTTCCTGGTAGCAGAAGACAACAAGAAAAAAAGTAACCTCTGAAGATCTCAGCGAGCCCCCTGATGCCTTGGGTTCTCCTWAAAATCATTTTGGCCTGGTTCGTTCTTCAGCAGACGCTGGTGGCGGGGAGATGCAGGGGGATTCTGTGCTGTCCGTCCACACTTCCAAGGACAGTTCATCGCTAGACTGCAGCTCTGATGTGCTGAGAAGGACTAGCTGGTGCAGTCTGCCTGGGGCTTGGTGGTACTAGCAGGTGAACAGCACTGGTAGTCTAATGGTTTGCTGTTCTCTGGTTTTGAGTTTGACTCACTCCTCAGCAGATCGTGTTGTCATTCTCAGATTTTGCCTCCTTTCAATTTCTTGATAAACATTTCTATAATTTTATGTGTAACTCCTAAAGATGCAAAGATGAATAAAGGCTCAAGAAAAGAGCTAAAATACAGCCATGTTTTTTCCAAAACCTTTCAAAATACTTTGGGGGAAAGCAGTTTCTAAGTTTGTGCTGCTTGCTGTGGGAAGAGCTCTGTCTCCTGGCRTAAAACTGGAAATCTGAGTACCTGACATGCAAACAAAATGAGAATTATTGTTCCTGTTCCAATCTCTGARTAATTTCTGTTAGGGAGTTTGTGTGAATTGTATGTGGTTTTCAATAGCAGTAAATAAATTTTACTTTTCTGGAGCACTTCGGAACAAAGAGATTTATACTTCTGAAGCTGGTGTACTCTGCATCCTGACAAATCTTTGCCCCTCAGCAGGGCATGTCATATGCCCTTCAATTTTACTTGAGTAAGTTTGTCATCAGCCCAATTCTTGCGAAGTACGGTAATGCTCTGATCCACGCTAGTGCTCTT
Organism: Rhea americana; assembly: GCF_003343005.1. NCBI lineage: Eukaryota > Metazoa > Chordata > Aves > Rheiformes > Rheidae > Rhea > Rhea americana. The sequence goes on from NW_028186657.1 coordinate 3,324,883, forward strand.
CTGGCAACTGCCTGCTGCAGAAGTTGTGATGCTTATGGCGTCTTTACCATCCTCTGCTCCCTTTTCTAGGCAAGATCCAGAGCACGGTTCTGATGACTGTCATGGATGGTGACAGTAGTTCATCTTGCCTCGTAACACATGTTTATAATACAGTCTCTGTCTTAATTGTGACCACGAAGCACAAGGCATCCTGCTAGTCTAGTTTGCGCATGAGAAAAGTGTCAAAACAGACTTGTGCAGCAGGATTTCTCCCATGATTTGTTTGCCCTGTGTAAAATATCTAGACCTCCTCCTGCTCCTCTGGGGGTCTAGTGTACGTATTTTTGTCCTGGCCTCACTTTACAGCTTATTCAAACATTAGTACCCGTATCCATCCATGTTTCTGTTTTTGTTTGTATCAGGCTTTCCCAAGGATTCACTCTCCATCCAGGTTCCCAGTATTGTTTYGTTGTATTTCACTTAGGCTTTTTTTGCTAAAAACTTTTTTTTTCCCTCTGCTCCCCCCCCACACACACACACACACCCCGAGTCTTTTGAGGTTAAAAGTGGCTGCTACACTTTCTGTGGAATCTGAAGCAAACGTTTCATAGAGCTTGCAAATTCCAGGAGTTCTTACGTGTTTGGAAAAGCTACAAACTCTATTTTTTTTTAAGTGAACAAAGTCAAATTTGCAGTCATATGTTTAGGGTTTACCTACTTGCAGCACTGAGTGGARGTGTAAAGTCGTGTTTGTCTAAATATGATACAGAAGTGAAATGAACAGTATGTTTAGGACACAGGATGTTTGTTGTGGTATCTTAATGAGATGTCCAAGGTGTGATTCTCTGCTAATATTTAAAATATTTGGAGGGTGTGTTCATTTGAGCAGTTCTTGATTGGCTTAACATTCCTATAATCTGATCAAGAATTTATAGCTCAAGTGCTGGGAATTCAGGGATATGATGGAATTACAGGTCTTATAAATCCTGCATGTCTATTAAATCTTAATGCAGATTATGCTGCATATGCAGAAATGCCTGACTAATCTATAAATCTAACTGATAAATCAGATTTCAAAGTAGTATTCCAAAGTATGTTTGTATAGTAAACTACTACAGCTTGTGTGCCTTTTGCTCCYGTTAAGTGAAGTACAGGTATATGCAAGTATCTGGTAAGAACCTGCTTGTTTGTATTCAGATGTGCCTTTCTCAGASTGATTTCCAAGCCAGCTTGTTCTTCCTTCTTTCTCTAGCTTGCTGTATCGTTTCCAATAGTACTAACTGCTGTGGAAAAATTCAAAGTTTATTCTTAAGGATTTCATCCTTATAGCTTCTGCCAAAAGCTGTAGTCAAAATGAAACTTTCAGATGCACAATAAAATACTATATGCAAGTTAGTTTCTTGGGGGAGCTCACCTAGTTTTGAGGGTTCCCAGAAAGCATATAAAGTAGAAAGGGAAGGAAGGTGGGAAGGCAAGTCTTCAGTCTCATTTGGAATGGCAGTTCAGAGATGGCTTCTCTGTTTCCACACTTCACGCGTTCGCTGTCAAAGCACCTCATGGTAGCACCTGAAGCAGTGTGACTAACATGTCATGTTTTCTATCTCAGCAGGAGGAAAGCTTGGGGAATAGTCTTATTTGGGAATTTTGTAATGTGCTGCTGTATGTTAAAGCAAGGTCAAAGAAATGTGCCTATTGCTTGAGGGGGAAACTGAGAAGGTTTGTGAAGCAACTAAATGCCTGCAGGAGCTTATTCCACAATTCTGGGCAGATCACTCAGAAATGCTTCTGTGTGGGAAATRGAGTGTTTCTGTAGATTTGAAGGGCTTTAAACATTTCAGTGAACAGTGAAGATGAGAGAAAGCTGTCATGGGCAAATTAAAGCAATGAGTTCTGTTCTGAAGCCTAAAAATAGGCCAGCTGGATTTTTAACAAGTGAAGGATGGTCTGAGACTGAAACTATAGTTTGCACTTCAGCTGTGCTGTCGCAAGATGTGCTAAAACCTAGGGAGGAATTTGCTGCTTTTGAAAAGGCATAGTGCATTTGGAGGCCCAGATTAAATTAGCCAGCCAGTATGTCTAGAACAGCAAACACTGCAAGACCATAATGATTTTCTAAATGCAAGTGAAGAACAAACTGTAAAGTATTAGGTATGGTTAGATGACTAAGCTAGATGTCAAACCACGGTCCTCTGCTCATGTCTTTAGACCTTAATCAGTTGATGAAACAGGACCTTTCCCTAGATGAAAGTTTGTCTGTGCTAAGGGTTTTTTAGCAATTGAAGCTGAATAAAATCAGTTAACTGAAGCAATGTAAAGAGGAAAAAAGTTTTAGTTGAATGAAGTACTGATGTAGCATTTGATGCAGAAAGCTTTCTGCATAAAACATACAGAGGTGGCTAAAACTGGGTAATGCTAAAGCAGCAGGCCATCCTATCCACCAAGGAGCCACGTGCCTGTGCTCCTGCAAAGAGCGTATTTCTTCAGTAGCTCTGCAAGCAGCTACCAAGTGTCCCCAGGCGTTCTGCTGACAAGGTTCTGCTCTGTGTCCTTGTGCACAGAGTCATTGAGCTGGTTCTGGTCTAGCTGCAACTTAATTAGCTGTCAGGATATGGACCAGTTCAGGAGCATGCATAGTAAATTTTGTGGCTCTGCTTCCTGAAGGACCTAGGCAAGTTATTTCCGTATGCCTAAGCATGACTTTCACAAAGAAAAGCACAAAGCTGAACATGGATTTCACCATTAACAGTGTTTCTGCTGGGAGAGAAGAACATGTTGGCTGAATGGTAGGGTCTTGGCATTATTCAGGAAACCTTCAGGTCTGATTGGAACCTGTCACTTGAATTTGAGTCACAACACAGCTGTGAAGACATATTTAATTTTTTTGCTTCAAAAGCACTTAATCATTCCAGGTGACGTACTGCCATTTAGTCCTGCATTGCCTTTTAACAGCTTCTGAAATGTTGAAGGTATGGATTATACTAATGTGGCTTTTAAACTTTTGATTGACTGAATAGCGTAAAGTAACCTTTTGAAAACACTCGGATAGACTGCAGGACAGGCTTTTAGCAGCCTTCTTTTTCAAACAGTATACTGTCTCTGTTTCAATAAATGAAGACCTTTTGATTATGCTCAGCTTCCTGACTCGGGAATAATGTCTCCAGCCGGTGTTGAAGTTTTCTTTGGTTTTGTTTTTGTTTCCTCATCAGATCATCTGAAAGTCCCAGCTGCTCTGCATACCAGTACCTTGGATGGAGGCTGGTTGCTTTGCATGGATGTTGTACCCATTTGTTGGTCAAATCATTCTAATAAATATTTGACAAGCTAAAAAAAATTTATTTTTTCATGTATAGTAAGACTTTATCCATTTATTTATGAAATAGTTGCCTATGTTTAGTGTGGATAGACCCACAATCATTAAAAAACAGGCTGCTTTTGCGACAGGAGGGGGGGCATTCCTCTTGACGTTCAGACAGACCTGTCTTCCCTCATGATTTCTGGCTTCCAAAACCTCTCTTGTATTTTAGGGGTTTTTTTGGAAGCCTGGAGAGAAGCTGGTGCTGCTTGGGGGTGAGGCTGGACGTTTGTTTCCACGTTGCTGTGGCACAGGTCACGACAGCTAGGTTGCATGTGAAGTGCATGCTCTTGCCTTAAATCGTCTGCTGCGTCAACCCGAATGATGATAGGGATCCGAGTTCTTTGCCCACGCTAAGGTTAACTTGCCAACTCTGGAGCTTGTGCCAGCATGTGTATCTCAAACCACCGTGTGTTAGCGCAGCCGGGTCGCGGCGCAGCGTTCGGAGCTGCGGCGCGGCAGAGGAAGACCACCCTGCCGAACGGTGGTGCAGGCAGGGCGTGGGGAAGCTGCTGCCTGGAGGATGCTCGCTCTGAGGCAGCTCGGAAACGGACCCCTTCTTTCTGCTTTCCTTTATTTAGGCGGAGCTTCCTGGGAAGTGAAATCTCTTCCTTCTTGCCCTTAGAAGCTATGTTTGCGTTAACATTAGAAGAGGTGATCCAGCCTTTTTTTGTGTATCCTGTCGCTCGCTGAAAATAGCTGGCGGTTRTCAGGGATGGCTCTGGGGTCCTGAGCAAAGCAGAGCTCTTAAAGGAAGCTTGTCTGTTTATTTTATGAGCTAACTCTAGCTAGGATGTAGACATCACTATCTCTTCCTCAGGCTGTGACTTTGCTTCACTGTAAGGATAAAAGAATGGTTCTTGTTTGTCCTGCCCTTTCCCTTGTATTTTTTCTGGATTACTTGTCGTCTTCAGCGTCCTGTTGTAGCACATAAATGGAAGATATATTTGCTGAAGCGCTAGGATAAATGAAGAGACCTGGAATGAAACAGCCTCTTCCCACACTGTCGCTGAATATCATAGCTCTTTAGGCCTGAATGTGGCAAAAATCAGCCAAATAAATGTTTGAACAGAGTTTGAAGTCTGTATGGCATCACGATTTGCGTGCGTACTTCAGCAAATCCCTTGTACAGAAAGCAGTTGGCTTACATCTCCATCCGCTCTTCTTTTATTCTGGCTGGAACCAGGCACACTAAATAGCGATTAAACAAAAGATTAAAATTCCATTTTTGTGTGTTTGGTGTTTGAATGCTAATCGATTCCTTTGGCGGGATGTTAAGTAAAAGCATGGTAGACAACAGAAGGGGCTTATTTACAGCAATCTGTCTAAATCCATTTTCAATGTGTTRCTTAATATGCCTTTCTACTCTAATTTATTTTCAGTTTTAAAGAAATGAAGGATGGAAACAGGCAGGAGATGAGCTTAAAATATTGCTAGAGAAGTAATTGTTTCTTAGTTGTAAACAACTTCCAGTATTTAAGGAAAATAAAATGTACTTGAGCTGAAACAGAAGCTATGGGCTTGCTGTAGAATTAATGGGGAAAATTCAATGGTGTGTGCACTTAGAGCTTGACTAGATGATTGTAATGAACCTTTCATGCTTTGAACTCTCTCCATTTTTGCATTGCTATTTACAACTGATCATTTTAAAAGTGAACAGACTTGCAAAATGAGAAGCTAAGGTAGAGTAAAACAGAAAATCCCGAAGGCTTGTAAAGGTGTCACCTGGCATTTCTATTCACTGACCTGTTTTATAGGGACAAAAATCTGAATGTTTAACGCTGACTTAGTCAATGCATGCGGTGTTGGTAACTGCAGAATTCAAACAGTGGTTTTGTATTTACAGTTGAATGTAGGTAAGGGTGGAATGTGGTGGCAGGTTTTGAACAAGAATAATATGCCTCTTGCTGTGTAATTAGAATTCATGAGAATTGAAGATAAAAGTGAAAACTTATGTGAAATGCAGTATAACAGGTAAGATGTAGCTCTCTTCAAATGGGAAGCTTGTTTAATAGTTAAAGCAAAAGTGAGTTCTGGAAAACTTGCTGTGTTCTGCAGAATGCTTAGATATCAGTCTAGTGCTTCTATTGAAAGGGTATCATCAAGTTATTTAATTTGCATAATTAAATCAAATCCCATGCAGCATCCCTGAAGGAAGCCACTAAAAAAAGTAGCAGCGTGGTCCCTGTATGCTGTGTTTAGATTTCTGGAGCTCAGATGTCTTTTACCAGAAGAGAAGTTTCCAAAATCACATCAATATCAGCATCCTGCCCAGTGCCATTTTTGGAATGCGGCAGACTTTTGCATATACGTGCGTTTATTCCCATGRTGGTGTGCTGCCTGCAACTTCACACGCTGTTCTGCTAATAGTGATCATATGAGCATAAAAATTGCAGTTGAGGGAAGGCAAATGTTTATTATCTGCATTGTGATTTTTTTKGGGGGGGAGGAGTCTACTTTCATTAGTTTTGAACTTTAACGAGAAATGCTGCTGATCAGACACAGTTGCAGCTACACTTTCATTTCAGGGAGCTGGTAGTGGGTGCTGGCAAAGGTCACTCAGGCAAAAACACTGACATTCTTTTTCTAGCGCTAAGTCTCTTCAGTTTAATGCTCAGCAGACATTGTTGACAGAACTTGTCAGTGATTCACAGCAGATCTTGCAATTATGGTATTGTAATGGTGACCTGCAAAACCAATATAAGTGTTGTATGTTTGCCTGCAAGTGATGCAATTAAACGAAATATTCTAAACCCTTAACACCCAAGCTGAATTAAAACTTAATGGAGCACTTCTGAATTGGATAGACTAATATAAWGTACCTTCCCAAGACGAATAAAGCTGCAGAACACGACGTGTCTGTCATGACCATCTGTAGATATGTCTAGCTTTAAAGATTTAAATGGTACTTATAGAAAGGTATGTCACACTAAAGGAGATTGATGTTGTATTTATCTTCTGTCTAGCTTCAGTTCTACAGGGCAGTAACATTATACGCACTTCAGGCAAAGGAACACTAATGAGTCGCCCCATGCAGTCTGTCTTTCTTTCCCTTTCTCTTTTCTTCTTTGTCTATGCTAAAATGAAGAAAGATCCATTCTTTAAGTCTCCAGGAGAGAGCTGAGGAATATGTTCCATACAAGATGTATCTTGACTCATTCTGTGTGCCTCCTGGTCCARTACTACAGTTTGGAAAGGTCTAGTTAGCTAATGCCTGTACTCCATCGTTTCCTCTCTTCCTTAATTTAAAGTTTGCAAATTACTCAGGTCTTCCACCTGATATATGGCCTGGACAGTTGAGCTTCACTCAGCTCAAAGATTTTTTTCATGCTTGAGTTTATTTGGGGCTGAGAGAGATAATACATCTTTCTCCTAGACTGTCTCCTGTCCCCCTGCCCGCACTGGGTTCTGCAGATAACGTGGTGGGGCTTTTGAACAGAACTGGAGGACTGTATGCTACTGCTTTCATTCAGCATCTCTGACTAAATTACATGTTTGGCTCATTCCTCTGAGGGTATTTAAATTCTACTGCTGACCTCTGGAGAATGACTTGAAGCTGTGCATAGAAAATTCACTTCCCTATCCATGTTGTCTTATACTGARTGCATGAACCCAAGGGTGACTGCAGCCCGGGGGCTGGAGGCGCTCACCCTGGGAAGGGGTGGGCAGAACTGCTTTGTAACGGCTTTAGGTTGCTTCTTGGCCTCATGGATGTTGGGCGCTTTCTGAACTGATGCGAGGGAGTGATGGCCCCCTCCTGAAATAGCCAACAGCCCAGTGGTGTCACCTTCCCCAGAGGAGGCTGGAGAAGTGCATCTGAACCCTTTGGGGTGTAGTTTGAAATTGTTTCCCATCCCCGAAGAGCTCAAGAAGCACCTTTTCTTTAAGCATGTTTGAAAAGCAGAGCAATCCACCCAAGTGCCTAGAGCAGTGAGCAGATGCCTCCTTTTAAGGAATGTTTTCAGGGTAGAATTTGCAAGAATGGGAGGCCCCTTGGCTATTCTTGCTTAAGTTGCCTGAGTCCCAAGGCAAGTTGGGAAAAACACTCTTACCATTTCCTTATTAGTCAACATGGATGTCTCTTGCTGTTGTGCTGTGTTTGGGGGCAGGAGGAGGGATTTGTTTGTATTTTTGTAGATTTTGTGGACCTGAATTTCCCTGGCCACTTCATAAGGAACTGGATATCTGGCAGAGGATGCTGGATTCCCTTGTGCGGGGTGGGTGTCATGGGGCTCTGAGCTGCATAATGTATTTCTCAGATCTCCTCCCTAGACAGTCCCGTTATACTCTCATCTTTAGCAGATGAGATTCCTAGAGTGACTGTTAGAGTTGTTATAACGAGTATTGAATCACAGCAAACGATAAAATGGGTAAGAAGCTTTGTAAGTGATGCTTCTAGTGCACTGATTCAGTCCAGACCGCTCTAAACAACAGACAAGAGTCTTAACATATTGAGGTGTCAAACTGGCCGGTTGTTCCTGCACCCAGCGTAACCCTCGCACGCGTGCCTGTGGCTGGGAAAGCTAGCAAACGCACCTTGGTTTGCCAAAGCTTTCCAGGACTGCTGTAGGCGAGGGAGTATCCTGGAGAGGAGACAAGCCAGTGACCAGACCTGACAAAGTAGAAATCTTGCAAAGCAGAAGCAAAATCTGACAGAACAGTAGTGTTCTTTATGGATTATTCAGTGGGGATGATGGGATAGTATGTCGTCTGAAAAATTGGGAACGGCTGTGGTGGGCCAGGCAAGTACTGACCACTGCAGGAGAACAGGGAGGCTGCTTCATTATGCTGAAAACATGGTTAGCTTTATGCCAAAAATAACCAGGCTACCCCTTCTATTGCTGCTCTGTGCTGTCAAATGGTTGCCATTCATTCCTGCTTATATTAGCTCTCCCTAGCTAGCAAAAGTCAGGTAAAACTTGTCTGCATAAATTATTCAAGTCAGTGTTCGGTCAGATAAAACCATCAATAGATGCTGAAGTTTACCTCCACACCACCAGCACCACCTTCCGCCCCCGTCATGGTTCACTGCCATGAAAGGAAGCGTCTCAAACCATGTTTGAAGATGTTATTTGGCCTTTTGCTCTCCCCATTTGCACCTAGTAGGCAAAAGTGGTTGTATCCTTTTAGGGCACTGATGTTCTGGTTGGTGTTAGTATGTACCTTGTACATTTTTCAAGGTGTTTTGTGATTGCATTGTTGACACCAGCCTGAAGTTAGCCAAAGCCTAGCTTTATGCTTAATCTTCCCCCCCCTTCCTYCACCAGAGTAACTGCTGCCCAGTATGCTAGTTCAGTTTGAGCTGCTATTGAAACCCTCCCGCTGTTTCCTTTCACCTGTTTGGTTCTAGGCTCGTGCATTCATTTTGACACTTAAATGTACTTTTAACAGCAGGTAATATATCTGGAAGTTCATGTAAGAATTGATAAGAGTAGTGCTTAAGGGGACATCTAGAAAATCCCAAGGCAGATTGAACAATTTTGTTTGATAYATCTGCTGAGTTTAGGTATGGTCAGAAGCCCTTCCGGGAAGGGGGAGAGCAGTTCTTCACCATTGTGCTGCTTTTCCAGAGCTGCGCTTACTTGTTTCTACGTGTTAGGAATAGCTACGGTGCTTGCCGCACCTCTTAGGAAACCCGTTTCCCTCAAACACAGCTCTTCAGTTCAGCTCTGCTTGCATGTGTTGAAGGCATGAATCTGCTGGTGACTACATTCGTTTTGTACCTTAATAGGTGCAAAGTGAAATTCTGGACAATATACTATCAACTTCTGTATTTGAACAGAAAGAAGCATTAATAATAAGAAGAGTTTATGGGCAGAAGGGACAGTAATTGCTAAAGTAAAAATGAGCTGTTGTTTTTGGTACAAGTAACTTAGAGTGGAAAATAAAAGAACAGATGAACAAAAGAACAGGAAAAGGAAGATGACTGAAGAATCATGGGAYAGATGAAAAATCTGTGAGGCCGTATAACTTCAGCTCTGCTGGGAGTGAGGTAGTCACTCTTCTGGTTGTCACTGGTGCCTATCCACAGTCTAAGCAGCCCTTTACTGGCAGTTGTCAGGTTTCCACCCCTCTTAGTTGCATCCCGTAGTGCAGATCYGCTCTTCTGGTGCAAAGCAAACTTCCTCTCCCTCCATGTTTCTGTATCATGAGTATTTTAAAAGAGTCTTGTTAGCTCTTGGTGGTACAAGTGTGAGTTCCTTAATGTTTGTTTACATCACGAATCCTGGCTGTGTGAATTTTTGTCCGTTCTGAATGCCAGTCAGCGTTCCTTCAGCGACGATAAAATGAAGTTGCAGGAAGGGGAGCGCTCTGTGTGTTAATGTCAGTTAACTGAAATGTGTAACTGAGCATCTGGCTTCATGGCTAAAACTTGACTTCTGTCAGGTGTGTCGCTGTCTACAAAATGTCTTGCCAGATAAGTCAAGAAGCTGAGTGTAAATCACTTTGTCTTCCTTGATTTGAAAGGATCTAGAGTTGTTTTAAATCTTTAAATAAATGAGACCAACCCAGTAAGTTATAGTAGTGTACAGGACAGTTCTTAATGAGATCTAGCTCTGTTACCCTTTGGCCTCGTAATACAGCAGCCCCCCTCAAGGTGCTTGCCCCGGTTCCTTTGCTGAAGGTTACCACCCCTAACAGAGGGGACGGAGCAGAGCATGTGCTGCGTAAAGATGCTCTAGGTCAGTTTGGCATCTTAGCAGACACTTGTCTCCTGATGGCTTTGTGAGCTGATGCACAGGGGTTTGGGCTGGAATGGGAAAGTCTGCCCTAGGTGCCGAAGGTATGTCAGATAACCTTGCAAGGTTACTATGCCGAGCACTGCTTTTTGCTGTTGGTTGGCTGGTTGAATGGACCCATTATAGTGAGACTGAAAACCTCCCGTTCTCTGAGAAAGGGAGCTTGCTTTCCTTCTAGGTAGTCTTACCTACCTTCTTAGGTAGCTTCTGGAGTTCACTGTGTGCCAGGAGTCAGGCTACTACAGGTGATTTGCATTTATGCTTACTGATACATTACTAAGTAATTGAAAATTCATTCTTGGAGAAGTTCTCTTCTTGCCTCTATTCCCTATTAAAAAAAAAAAAAAAAAAATCTCCTGGACTTTGGGAATGACAGCATTTTAGAGATGTATCATGGTTTTCTTTCCACACACCATGGTCTCTTTGATCCTGAATTCACCCTATCTTTCATTTGCTATCTTGTTCCCAAAGCACCTATTGCTTTTGAATTTCAGGATCAACATCATGAAAAGAAGAGCTCTAATTGGGTTCAGTGCAGGCTCATGCCTCATGTAAAATTTGCTTTTAAGTTGAGCAGCAAGAGTCTTAAATGACATTTAAACCTTATTTTGATTTTATTCAGGTAGAGCAGTATCTTCATAAATAATGATCCTGCCATAGGGGTCTCATTAAATCTTTATTGTTAATTAAATAGGAAGTAAGGTGCATTAGATGTTTTCAAAATGAAAATGAGAATTTTTAATAGGTTCTCTGAAAATATTGGTCCTGAGTACATGATGTTGCACTGAAAAATATCACTTAACTGTTAATTTAACACTTAAAGTACTGTTCAGAGGTAAACAAAACTTTCTCCTTGCTCCTTTCAGAGTAAAAATTACTTCCTTGTGATAATCCTAAGGAAGATATTTACTTTCCTTTTGTAAGTTAAAGTATGTGAGGGAAATTAAGGGAAGGTTTCAAATGTGTGGGATTTTCTTGTTTTGGGGGAGGGTTTAACATATCCAATTTTTTGTTTAAAAGGCATCATATGTGAGGCAAAAGAAGGACCCTTACTTTGTTGATGGAGAAAGGAAAAAGGACTGGCATAACAAAGAAGCTATAAGGAGGGACTCTGAACGTATAGGTATGTAAGATTACTATAAATGTCTCAAACTAATTTATGATCTATATTATTTGGCAGGCTGAGAGCAGAACAGCTTCTGGATCAAGATGATGTTCCTGCAATGATGCAACAGTTATTGCAGTTGGTTAAAGCCTTTTTTTCCACCACCAAAACAACCAACTTGAATAAAAGGATGTTGGTAACATCTTTGTACTTTTAGGATAGGTGCAGTATTAATTCTAAAGAGCTTATGAAAAATAGGTACAACTCTCTGATAAAAATGAGAGATCCAGGAAGGAAGAAGTGTAAGAAAAATGTTCTAAATGAGAATATTTGCAGACTTTTATTCTATAGTCCTGGGTTTTGTCCTGCATCACACAAAAAGGCAGTTCTTCTGAATGTGACAGCTTTACACTGGTATGTCTGCAAAGGCTCTACCTCCTCTCCACCAGAGCTCAGGTTGTTAAATATACATATCCATCCACGCTGAAGAAAGCAGCAGCGATGAGAAATTAAACCATGTGTATTCTCCTACTGTGCATCAAAAAATACTCCATGCATCTTCCCTTGTCTTGCCATTACCCTCTTACCTACAATGAGGAGYTTTAACTTCTGTGATTTGCACAGCTGAGTGGTTTGTACCAAATCTGTGAATCAGATAAAATTGCTATATACCTGAGTATAAAACTAATAGAGGAATTTTCAAAGGACTATAAGGTGACTGCTGTCCTTCTAATACATGGTTTCGTTTCTGGCCAGTTAGGAACCAGTAGTAATGATGCRTGTTTACTTTTTTATCTATCCATAGGAAATGGAGAACAGGGAAAACCTTATCCAATGACTGATGCAGAGCGAGTGGACCAGGCATACAGGGAAAATGGCTTCAATATTTTTGTGAGCGATAAAATTTCTCTGAATCGTTCCCTTCCAGACATCAGACATCCAAAGTGAGTACTTGGCTTATGTTTCTATAAGTGAAAGTTTACAGACCCTAAAATACCACATCTGCAGGAGTGTGTGGGTTGTTTTTTTGTTTGTTTGTTTTTAATTCTGGACTCTTGCACCTTTGTCTATCAAATACAAGCCTCTCACAGCTGGGGTCCTGTTAGCACTGCACAGGGACAGTGCTAACATGCTGTCCTTTATTATGGGAGGTGGAAGACAGATCAGAAAAAGCCTTTCAATTCTGGAGAACATAATTACCAAAAACTTGCAGCCATGCACAAAAGGAATCACACACTTAACCTCGAGGCGCCTGCTTCCTTTTGTCTCTCCCAGCATGGGACAGTTTAGTTCCTGAGTCCGCTGACATAGCCAGCAACTATAGCAACTAAAAAAGACAGAGCTATTTCTTTCTGTATTGGAAAGTGATGTAAAGGTCTAGCTTGCTTGACAAATGCCTCCAGAGTAGTCAGATGATAATTTTGTCCCTAAATACCTGCTCTAATTCATTCTTTGGCTTCTAGCTAAACATGACATAATATCCACAGCTTCCCCCTGGAATTCTGCACTAATTCAGTGCATCTCCAGTCTGGAAGATTTTAGGAGGAGAAAACAATATGTGGAATATCAAAACAAGATTTGAGCAACGCCACTGAACTATGTAGGAAAAAGTTTTGTCAGAACTGATGTCTTCATAAAAAGCCTCACCAAGGATAATGAATAGAAACTAGTCCAGCTGAATGCTGGCGTTTGAATTTATCTRATTTTGGACATTATTCCTTTAGGATGGCATTGAACTGGATTTTGTGCAAGCAGAAAGTAGCTTTTCTTTAACAAAAGTGCTTCAGTTAGGGTTGAACATATGCGTGTGTGAATATATATATTGCACAAAGCTACAGGAGTTTTTAATGCTGCACATGCAGTTTTTAAATCTGAGGGCCTCATTAGACATTTGGAAGAAAGCTCATTTTATTGAAAGCCATTTTTGGTAGTGAATTCAACATCCACTTTGTTTCCAAAGTATAATTTCCAGAAATCAGATTTTACAATTTGCATTAGCTGCACATTTGCGAGATCACCTCTGTTGCTACAGTGAAATAATCAAATATACTGTTTTGACACTCCTAATGTATACTCATAACTGAGAGGTAAATACAGCTTCATAAATATTTTAGGCATGCRGTTGGAGTGTTAAAATGTAGAGCTCAATCAGGTAACTGAAGAAGCTTGATCAGCTTATAATTGGCGTTTTAGAAAATACATTTGGCACTTTTGCTAACCTAAATTCTACTTGGCCTCTATTTGTGCAGGCTCTCAGAATTTAAGCTTTAGACAATACCAGTATTCCCTCACCTGAGGATTTGATATACCACCTCACGTTCCCTAATGTTTCACAAAGTTGCTGACTCCTCATTGCTAATTCTGCTACTTAAACTTTTTAAAAATGTGAAACTTCAAACTCCAGTCCCCAGTTAAAATTAGTAAGTGAAGTGTCTGGGTCACCAGCAATTTAAACCGAGATTAATGATACCACTGCAGCTGGTTTTGCTTGTTTCTTGACACGCAATCACCCAGTGTAGCAAGCTATAATTGTGGAGGTCTCAAGGAGAAGATAAACAGCATGTACATAATGGATACTAGGATTAGCTAGGAAAGGAACAAGGGTTGTGTATAATGGATATCTGGAGTAAATGAATTAATGATTGAAAAGGTCTACTGTGCATTCCCTGCCTGTTTACAAAAAAAAAAAAAAAAAAAAGTGTGAAACGGTATGTTCCGTGTTATTTGATGCTTGATGAGGGCAGTTTATGAAGTTTGGCTCTAGAAAGTCTGTAAAGAGCCCTATAGAAAGAAGTGAGCCATGTATTAGAGCGCTCTTATTTTACCAAGAGGAAGTAGAAATTTTGTAGCCTGGGAATGCTTACAGGCAGAGGGGGATATAAGCAGAAACAATCAGCTGCCCTGTCCCCTTACCGAAATATGAAATTGGCTGCTCACTCAGTATCATCTCAATTTCCAAGCTTGGGGGAGGGCACAGCTGGGGTTTTCCAAACTGATCACTGCGGAAGGACAGAGAAGCAACCACTGTGCCTGCAGCGGTGGGTGAGGCGCTGGAGCTCGCTGTAAGAGAGCAGCTCTTTCTGCCCCCGCTGGAGTTCGGCCCCAGAAGAGCRGTGAGCCCTGTTCTCTGTATTAGCTCTGACTGTCTTTCTCCTTTGCTGGAGATCGTTGCCAGCTGGGATGCGTAACCTGTCAGGGTCTGTCTCCCCTGATGTTTCTAAACACTCACTCTCCTCACTGAATCAGCTCACTTCTGAGATGTTTTTTTATGGTCCTGTGTATTATAAATAGTGTTTCATCTCTGTCTTCTCTTAATCGTAGAAACCTGGGGAGGGTAGGTGGGGGTTTAGATCTACCTGGTGCACATGTAAAATGTATGGCCTTTTGTTTCAGGAATTGTGCCTTCTCCTGCTAATGCTTGCTTTAAATGCTCCTAGGTTTTTTATTATTAAACGCTAATCTTACAAATCTTCTAAAGCAATTGTAGATGTGATAACTGGAGGGAAACAGCTTCTCTGCATGCTTAACAGTGGTAACGGCTGAAGTTTGCCAATTGTTAGAGCTGGTCAGAAAATTAGAATTCTCATTTAAGAAGGGTGAAAAGAGGCTTTGGCACTTTTGTTTCATATTGTAACAGAATTACAGCTAGTAGCTGCCTCGGAAGAATGTTAAGGTTGCAGTGTTAAGAGCTGGGTGAAAGCAGTTCATACAGCTATATTTTGCACCTCTTGCATCTCTACATTGTAGCTGTAGCCTGCAGGTTGTTGGCAGCACCCCAAGACAATTCGTTAGACCCAGAGTAAGGTACTGTCCTTTCACGCAGGCACCACAGTCGCTGGATTTACTGAGCATGTATATGAACGTAGGTGCATCCTCCTCCTTTTCCTGAGAAAGGTACCAAGAAAGAGCTGCTGCTGTCAGAGCCACTTTCTTTCCCATCCTTCTTTCTGGGAAGCAGGGAGGGAGTTATGTGCACGCATGCACTGCATTGTGCATGTACTGATAGCCTAGTTAACTGCTTGAGAGGAAGGATGCTGCAAATCCTCTCTAGTGCATGCTATGCAGTCGATCTGGTTTTGTGACTGGAAGGGACTGGAGTGTGACCTCCTTCACCTAGCAGTTTAAAGCATGCAGCATGCCCTGCTGGAGATGTTGGCCTTTAATGTGTTCTGAAAATCTCTGATCGCATGATCACCTGAGTCTGTGTTGTGCTGAGAGCAGCATGGTGTGCTGTGAATATAATAGGGATCTGTCCCCTAGCTAAGAATTGCTGGGGGGGGGCGCCTTGTTAACTGCACTTGTTCATTGTATGGCCTTAGATCTTACCTGTTTAACAACATTCAAACTCCCCTCTGAAGGTTGTATCTACAGGAAAATAAACATTGCACTTACTGCAGTAGTTTGAATTTCTGTTCATAAGACTACCTTGAGAATACCCTTACAAGGCAAGGGAGCGTTATCTCCATTGCACAAATGGGGAAAGAATAACGGAGTGGGGAAATACCCACAAACTCAAGGGGTCCATAAGCRGACACCGCAGACCTGACTTTTCAGCGTTATCCAAGTTATGTAGTGCTTTGTTTTCAGAGCCCAGCTTTCTTGACTCCAGTCTGCAGAACTTGTCCATGGTATCAAATAAGACCCACTGAAAAATAAGGAAAGCAYGACTTGGTTGTTCGGGAGAAGTCTGATTTGAGTAACTTGTCCAGCATGACARAGGAGGTCTGGTACAGAGGTTGGGGACTGATCTGCTACTGAAGGGACTGGGTTTTATCACTGAGCTGTTTTTTACCATGAGATTATCCTCATTTCCATCTTCTGTTCACAATGAATCCCTCTCTCAGAATTATACTTCCTTTGTATATCTGTTTAAAAAAACGCTGCATGAATGTTATGAGGGTGATTAGTGATTGGCTTCTCTGAAAACAAAGTGAGCGAGCTGGATCGATGCGTTCATGGTGCCTGGAACAGTAGTGACACGTTCAGCTTTTGAAACCATTTTGTAYGTAGAAATTCCTCTGCCTAGTGATCTTTTAGGACTGAGAGATAAAAATCTTAGAAGAACAAGTAGTTTAGATTTCTGCATCTCAAGCTGTAATTGGCGTTTCCTTTAAAACCAGCTTCAGCACATGATAAATCCTTCTAATAACTGTGTTATGAAGTGCTACTTGCTAGCAGTTAACTGTCCTTGTTTTGTACAGAATTTTTTGGTCTGGTAAAGTAGACGAAGCGAACAGTGTCTTAACAAGTGTTTTTCAGGTACCTTGCATCATTTTGAGTTGTAGAGGATGAGTTACTGGATGGTAATTAATATGGAAGTGCTAGTGGTTTTTTGGTACCACCATTGACTTTATTCTATCTGTGTCCAGCTGCAAGAATAAACTGTACCTGGAGACGCTTCCAAACACTAGTGTGATAATACCATTCCACAATGAAGGATGGTCCTCTCTCCTCCGGACAGTGCACAGTGTCTTAAACCGCTCCCCTCCTGAGCTGATAGCAGAGATAGTGCTGGTGGATGACTTCAGCGACAGAGGTATGATAACTTGTAGTTAACATTTCTACCTGTGTTTATGTAAGTGATCAAAGAACTTGCAAATGTGATAATGAATCTTTGAAAAACCAAAAGTCTAGCAAAAATGAACACATTCCATATTCAATTTGTATTATTTTAGCCACTGCTGGCRTCAGCAATGCAGCCTTTTGAACAACGTAGATAAGCAGGGAAACTGGTTTGAATATTCTGTTTAAGAGTTTAAGAGCCTGTGTGGCCAGTTGATCAAGTGTTTAACGTTTGACGTCATAAAAACAGATCATTCCGTACAACTTGCATTTTCTTCTAGATACAGAAAAATTATAAAATTAGACTTGATTAAAAAGCTTCCACTCTAGATTTTAGTTTACTGTTCTCCTGATTTTTCTGCTCCTGAGAATCTGTAACGTGAAAAGTTTTCACTGCTTTTCCTTGCTGACTTGCAGTGAAGTCTGAAATAGGGAGTGTTTTCTCAAACAGGAAGTAGGCATTTGGAATCGGGCTTAAGGGTGTCGCGCGTGAAGACATGTAATTGCTGGCATAATGCATCACCAGCACATTGAACAATCTCTTGTAGTTACAGCAGCAGCTTGTAGATGTAGTTGCTGAGTTTACTTACACTGTCGCAGAATGGCAAGAGATCTTATTCTCTGAACCACTCACRTGCTCTGTGATTATAAATTAAGCTACAGCTTAGTTTACATCTTGAGATGAAACATACTCAGTTTGCACCCTTGTTACAGTGTAAAAGGGTAATCAAAGGAAGGAGGAATGAATGCTCCATCCTGTAGACACTGCATAGTTAAAAAGATCATGTGGAATTTGAAAGTCTGTGGAGCAGCTGGTGTTATCCTGTATTGAAGAGGGTACAGTGACTTTTAAGAGTTTAGGATCAGATCTAGCAACTCTTTTTCTCCATTCTAATTACTAAGAATATTTGTCKTCTTTATTATGAGCTGCAGAGTTCAAGTCCTACCAGATGAGGTTGCACAAGTGGGAAAAGCACTTGCTACAAGGATACATCTCCAAATATCTGACTCATAGGAAGTAGTAGCTATGATTGATTCTGAAACTCATAAAATGAGCTTGGAAACAAGGTAGTGAGTATTTGGTGTTCTGACCCATGTCGACTTTTAGATAAGCATTGCCTAGCAGCAATAGTATTTGTTCTAAAGTACATCTCTCATTTGCTTGCAAGCAAAGCATGCTGGTTTGAACAAATCAATCAGTTATATAAAGTAGGTATTTCTTTAGAGGATTTTGAAACTAAGCCGGGGTATGTGGAGGGGGGAACACCCTTCCAGCAAGGTCTCTTTATTGTCACTCAGTCTAGAAGCAAATAAGACAAGCTCATACTGCAGCCAGAGCTGAACTGTGCAAATCTTTTTATGGAAAAAATTGCAGTAATGATACCTGGTTTCCTGGGGATCTGTTTTCCTCGTTCTCTAGATGTGGCCTTCTGACTAGGCCAAAGAGTACTTCGCTGGCTCTCCCACTTCTGCTCTTCATCAGTCTGCCCACGTGCTGTTTGCTCGCTCTCGCTCTGTTCCACCGTCCTCTGATAAGACGCAAACTCTCTCCATCAGTCATCCATCTTTCACACAAAGGTTGCAAGAAGCAGCTGAAATTAATTTGTATGCAGCATCTATTTATAAATTGATATGAAAGACTACTTGTATTGGACATTGAGCTAAATTGTCAAGGGAGCAGAACAACAGACAGGCACGCAAAGTGATAATAACCTTTTTCGGAAACCAGTGTTTTCCTGCTAGCTTAGTTGATCTGTGCATGTTGGGACAATTACTGGTTAGGATGAAACATTTTCCCTTCCCTGCTGTCAGTCGTATATATGCATAGTAGTGTTTGTTGCTGGCTGCTTGTGCTTTTCCAGCAGTCAATATTCTTCCTTAGCCACACTGCAGTTGATCCACATCCCTCCCAGAGGCTASATAGATCCCTAGTCTCTAAGAGGCAAGAGCATTAAAAGTCCTAAATGCATAATCTTGACTTGAAAGACTGGTGAGGAAATTCTGTTTTTAATTTATCAATTGTGTGTATTTAAACAAAACAAAATAAAAACTGAGAGTTGAAAACTTCACCCCTGAAATGAACTGTGGGAAGGAGCAGAGGCTCCAGCAAAGATTTTTACTTTTTATTGTATATATGAAAAGGATACTTTCCTGGATTTTCATTCTGTTAGACTGCTGCTCTGGTTATCTGTTTATCTCATGATTAGATTGGGCAGGACCTGAAGACCCTGTGTCTGAGTTTATGATCATCACCACTGTTCCACAGAAACAGTGAGCACGTTAATAGATTATGGAGCAGTCTCTTGATTTTCTGTGAAAATCACCAGTGATTAGTCCTCTGCGTTAAGTCTGCCAGGTGTAGTGCTACATTTGTTTCGCATGCTAGTCCCACAGATTTGTTACAGCATCTTTCTTCTGAAATTACAGAGCCACTGTTAAACATACTGATAGCTGGAGGCCCCATATGAGATCAGAGGGGCACAGTAACAACAGTAAATATCAGTGTCTTCCCCAAAGTTATCAGTAAACAGTCATCATAAACTCATACTGAAAAGGAAAAGATGAAAAGGATAATTGTGCACTAGAACTCTATTATTCATTGTTTTATCGAGAGATTACCCTGACAGGATAAATATTGGATATACTCTGCTTTTGTACCTCATAGTGACCTTTCACTTGAAGGTTGTCTAAATATTCCTCTAGCACTTTTATTAACTCTTTAAAGACTTACCTTCAAGAATTTGGCTATCCCTGACAAGCAGACTATATCCCTCTTGTTAGTATTTTTTGTGCTGCTGACCTGTGATGGGGTCAAGCTTAGGTTAGACTTTGCCTAGATGCTCTTGAGGTTCTCCTGTTAGTATTCTCTTAGTCTGCTGTTCTGCCAGTTTCCGTAGGTAGTGATAGTAGTGCCAGTCCCTCAGCCTCTTTCAGCTGTGTATCTTATCAGTTCTCATTCTTGGAGARTCTGTATTTCACATAAAGAAGATCTTACTAACAGAAATAAGAAATATGGAAACCTGGGTACTGCACACACAAGTAGTGTGTGTTCTTCCCTGACAGATGTTACTTTCATCCATTTTCAAGCTTGAGAATAAGCAATTTTTGGTGTGATTACAAAGAAGGTTGAAGTCAGCTGACATAGTGATATGAGAGCAAAGACATGGATTTTTAGATTAGTTGGTAGCTGCTAAGGTCTGCAGCATACCTGAAAGGCAGCTGCATTGCTTTACGTTGTTGGAGCTCTCAGATGAATCATCATCTGGATGTATCAACAGCCATTTATTTCTTAATATATTAGAGAGAGACAATTCTGTGACCTTTAGCAATAAACATTTTTCAACCAAAAAAGGCTCTCCTGATGGCAGTAAGTCTTAATAGCAAGCAGCAAAAGCTTCCATAGTCATGTTTTTTTGAAATGTTTCCTTTGTTTTGTATTTGAAAATTGCAGTGTGCGGGTACAGCTTGCTGTTGGATTTTTTTTTTTTGCATGCCTATAGTATAATGTAAATGATCGAAAGCTATTCTTATTTCAGACAGATTTAGTGCTAGATTCCACATCAGCTGCATTGCTCTGGGAAAGGCTAGCTTAAACGATCAGTCTGATGYGGTACAGTAGTAACATTGTTTGCCTTGAACTGCAGACCATGTTGTCACCTCCAGCATCTTTTCTGACGTTTGGCTTTTCCCTTGTCTGTGGAGTTACGTTGTGTTAGACAATGTCTTTGTAGTCTGGGATGGGTTAGTTTGAAAGAAACTATGCTTTCCATCACCTGCCATTGTTCTCAGTGGGCTAATTTWATGAGGCTGTTTCTGCATTCCCTAATAATAGTTTCTAGTATCAACATAATGTTCCCAGTAAGACTGCTATAATAACATATGTTCTTCCCCAAAAACTTGTTCCCCATCAAGCCTATGGTGCAAGGACTTTCCCCATGACCATGAGCACTTAAAAAAAGGAGAGATTTAATGCAAAGAAGAGCATAGGCTATATTAGAGGAAGGCACCAGCTTGGAGTATTGTTGGAGAATAAGACTTAACTCACCTGATGTTGTGTGCCTCTTCCTGTTCACTGTTGAGAACTGCTAAAGACCCTCAGACTGATCTCCTCAGATTAATCTTAGTTGTCGCAGGAGGTCACAGATGATAACATCAATCCTTCCAGAGAAACAGAAATTAGAATGCAATACATGTGAATTATGACTTTAGAATGCCTGATCATAAAAACGCTGAGCTGTGGTAGCCCTGTGTGAATTTGTGGCTTCACTTATAATTTCTATAGCTATTTAGCTCTGATCTCAGTTAAATTAAGTTATTTCATATGCTGACTTGTGGGGTAGTAGTTATATCTCTSTATCTATCATAGTAGCCCTAATTCTTTTTCTAACATATATCAGTTTTCTCCTAGGGACTGTCAGATGTGAAATTTGTTTGCTTTTTTATTTAATTATCCTGCTGTTGACTGGTAAGTGAGTTCCATTATATCACAGAAACAGAAGGATGAGAAGGGAAGTTGAAACTTGTGTCAGTTTGTAACTTTGCAGATTTTTGTATTAGCTTTAGCTTTTTATCTTTGCTGGTGGACAGTGGGTATCAGGCAGGCAATTTCTGGTGGTTCAGGGGATACTTCAGTTCTCTAGGCCAACAATTTAAATCTGGCTATGGTTCTAAGAAAACAGGATACTSATCTAGTCAGACTTCTGCAAAATGGATCATTAGTCTCCATCTAATTTCTGTAATTTACAGACACTTATTGCACAAACCACCCTTGTATTTGCCCAAGCTGCTTTGTCATTCTGGAGCTGAATCCACTTCACTGTCCATTTGTCTAGCCCATACTTGGTCAGTTTGTCCATGAGGATGCTATGGGAGCCAGTGTTGAAAGACAAAATGTCCTTTATAAGTAAGAAAAACTCCAGAATGAGGTAATATTGGAAGAGTAAATGGACTGCACAAGGATATTTTATGCCACATTGCCCTAGTTGCTTTGTCTAGTCTAGGGAAATCTAGGGAAATCTAACATCTCCAAAAACTTAAGTAATTATATTTTTCAGTTTGTTCCAGGCAATTATGCATCAGGTATTTTCGGGCTTTTTTTTTTTTTAATGTAAAACATAATAGGTTTTTACTTCACTTTTGGCAGCAATTGAAATTTTTAAATTATTCAAGATGTTATAAGCTTACTGTGTGCTAGAAGGCTGTAACTTAGCTGCTGAGCATCATTTAAAAGAAATACCTTGCTGTGTACTTCAAGTTAGCCATGTGCAGAAGAAAACATATATACTACACAGGCAGTTCAGAAGTACTTTGAGTAAATCTTACGTTATGACCTAGCTTGATGGAAATCGGTGATCGTGACTCACTGTTTAAACTTCATACCTAAGTTGTGTTTCAGCGTTAGGTTATTTGCATATTGACTGACAGCCTGTTCTTGCTCGTTTTTAAGAGTACTTTTGTGTAAATGACAGTGTTTTAGAACAAGTTTGTCCCCTGTTCGGGAACAAGAATCATAGCATCTATCATCACTAAAGCTTTTGTACATCGTACGCAAAGCACTGTGTTAAGACAGTAATAAAGTTGAGTGTGGCAGCACTGAAAATGCTGCAGCCTCCGAACATCAGGATTGCTCTGGAAATGTTAATGCAGCCAGGCTGTCTGTCTTACGGCTTTGTGTGCACAGCGGCAGTGCGTGAAGCTTTAGTATCCTGCTTACAGTAACTGGGCAAAATCTGCGCCTGTGATTGAGAGGCAGTAACAATTTCACCTGGATTAAATATATTGAATCCAACAGGACAGTGACATTTGTGAAATCAACCTTCTAACCTTCGATAGAGCCCACTAAGTTTTAGGATCCGGTTATCAGAGGCATGCATGCTTGGTTACGCTTGATTTGGAGGCCGGAGTTTTGTTACGAGATGGGTGCACGGGTCTCGTTTTACTTTGGAAATGGTTAGGGAGGCTGCAGGTTTCAGCTGCCTCTTTCCTCCAACACTACCCTGTTTCCTTGAGCCCCAATTTAATTGGTGAAAACTGTTTAGAAGTCCTGAAAATACTTATTTTTCCCCTCATTTTGAGTTTTTCTTATTCTTGCCCCATTTTAACTCACTCTTTGAGATGTGTTTTTTCAGCAGAACTTTATGTAAGTGGAGCTAGAGCCGTTGTTTTGTGTTTGGGAGACCCCTAAGCGTTGTGAGCCCAGAAGGTCATGTACTGCTCACCTCTGGAAGACAACAGGACGCTGTAGGTGTGTTAGTAAAGAAGTCCAGGGATTGTTTTCTGTGAGCAATGCCACGTGGATTTCGCCTCTTACAAAGAATTCGATTTTGACCAGCTTTTCTTCCCTTTGCTTGCCCTCCTCCCTCACGTAGGGTCAGCTGTCCTTGCCATGCCGCTTTGTGCTTTCTCCATGCATTTCTGCAGATTGCTGGGAAGTTTGCTGTTGGGGAGAAAGCTGTAGTCTCGGAGCTTATCTGTTTGCTGAGTGTCAGAGGTAGCCATGGACAAATCCCTTCTTTCCCTTTCAAAGACAAATCCCTGTGACTTTTTAAATCTCTATATATTGCAGGAAAACTAATTCTGGAGGTAGCCATATGGCATAATCTGATGGAAAAACAAATGTGGGTAAGGCTACTTGGCTGAACACACAGAGCATAATTTGGTCAGAAGGGCGTAAGTCATTGTAGGTAGTGTACTGAAAGGGAAAGGCAAGGGATGATTAATGTGTAATTTGGTGCAGCATCAGGTATGTGGCAAATACAACCCTGTTCCATTAACCACATCTGCCAGACTTTAATTGAAAGAAATAATGTTCTTAGCATCTGAAATAGAAAAGTGTTTAATACTTGAATTCTTTCTGATCTTTAAATGGAACAGTAAGGGATTTGTGCAGCCAAAGGGATTATCTTTTCATCTTTAGGCACATGCATTGTGCAAGTTGCTTTTTTTTTTTTTTAATGCACAAAGATGTGTCTAGTTAGTACATCCTTGAATACGGAGTGGCTGTTTAAGACAAAACAGCAATGGTCATTTTCKTACTGAATTCTGAATATGATCCTTTTATAGGTTCTAACTTTAAAGCATTTGTTTAGGTTTAAAAAAACAACCAAAAAAACTCCAAGCTTTTCTTAGAGAACTATGCTTTTTAATGTTCTTCCTCTTGTAGAAGTTGCGGTTACTACTGTCTCAAAGGACTTAAAGAGTATTTTTGTAAATTAAGCCATAGAATAAAGGGATTTTTTTTCCTTGCACTTTGAGTTCATTGCAGATCATCTCAGGTCTGTTCAGACTTTTGTAACAGCTCTAAARTATCTGTCAGTGAGATCTACCCTTGAGTACATGATAGAAAGTTGGTTTTTTGAAGTGTGGAGACCTAAAAGGCTGAAAAAATAAATACATTTTTCTCTCTCTCTTTTTTTAATCCTGATATTTGTATGCTGTTAAAATTCAGGGTCTTGATGCTCAGTTTGTGGACCTGATCGCTTGTCTTCTGGTTCAACTACCAGATGTATCCAATRTATAAACTTATAGTAAAAACAGTTCTATGACTATTTTTAAGTGGTTGTAAGACTACGACTACTAAAATGCTTCTGAKGAAAATTACACAGGTATTGACCTCTATGCAGAAAATGGCTTTCTTTTGAATACTRCTGGTTCAGGAGAACATTTCAAGTTTCCTAGGTAAAGGGCTAGTGCACAACCTAGCTGTTTACTTCAGGGTTCTTCTGCGACAACTTAAAATTATCCAACAAATTCGCTTTTCATCATCATTTAGTATTTCCTTTCATCATTAGCAACCAATGTTAATCTTCTGGAAAGGCGATGAAGTGAATAAAATACATCCAGTTTACTATGAACTAATTATTGTGTGGTGAAAGAAGTGTCATACTGAAGTGTTTAAAAAATAAATAAATAAAAAGGRCAAGGTTTCCCATTGCAACACATTAAATAAATCCAAGTGCATTGTTTGATACTATGAAACCCTATGCATGTAGCTGTTTTTAGTAAGAATTTGCAGGCAAACAGCTTTAATTTTGTTCTCCTCACCTTGAAGTAAGTGTCTTCATCTGCTAGGAGTTAAAAATCTAGATATCTGCCAGCTGCAGTGTGAATCAGCTTTTTAATGCTTTACAGCTGCTTCTCTATAGAAGTTAATTAAAAATGTGATTTGAACACCCTCTGCCAGTGCTCATATGTGTCTATTATTAGTAATCATCGTTTCTGCTGTTTAAGTGTGCATTTTGGGTGGCATTGACAAAGCAGCTGTTCTAATACAGGGGCTTTGTTAAAGGTGTAAACTTCTTCACTTTGAGAAAGTTGAAATGTAGTGCTTCTGCAATGTAAAAATTAACATGAGAAATCTGGAACAGATTCTTCTTTATAGCTTTAATTGCGGTGAATAGTATATTTCTTCAGTGAAGAAGTGCCCAAGTCGTTCTCAGTACAATATCTATTTGTAATTGGCATGAGGACCAAGTGTGGCTCTTACCAATAAGCTCAAGCAGGTGGTGACGATGTCTGCAGTGGAATGTAATAGCTTACCATGCTGAACAGTCAAAACCAAGGCTCAGGTTTAAAAGCATGTGCCTTCAGCTATCAGTACCCCTCTCTGTCATCCAGCTGAAAGCAGTGAGTTGGTCAATTGAGAACAGCATTGTCCAACAAATGTTTTAGTTTTGGTATCAGCATGGCTGTTCAGTCCTGGATTTGTGCTTTGGGATTAGTAGATTTACTGACTTTTCTGGCAGATGTTGGTGACTGATTTTAATAGTTGCAGTTGCTCTCCAATAAAGTAAATAGGGAACTGATGACAGAAGTCTAGAAGAAAACTGTAAAGTGTGAGTGTCAAAATGTATTTCTGACATATTAGTGGTTACTACTAGAAGTCAAATGTCTGCATTTTTTTATATAATTTCAGATGTATTGGTAATTGCTTCATGTGTTGAATACTGTTTTCTGTTCTCTGACATATGGAATAAAAAGTAAACATGGTTTTGTGTTTATCATTATGGTCATTAATATGTGGCATTATGTAGGAATGAAGGCCTATCAGTTATTTTTTCCAATATTCTGCTCGGCTGCTATTCCAAAGCAAAATTATTGTAAGTCTCCATTACTAGTTTTAGGCTTCACAGTCATTCTTCCCTGCATAGACCCTTGAGATCGAAGCCTTTGGACTCCAAAGGATGCATCCCTACCAAATCAAAGCAACTTTAAAGGAGGCCACATCTGTCTTGTTAGAAAACATGACATTTAGGTCCAAGAGGTCCTAAATAGACTTTTTTTTTTTTCTAATGCTTGTACTCTTTCTGCGGTCTCTCTTTTCTGTTTTCTGCAGAGCAAATACGCTGTTCTTTGTACATGTATATTGCTAATAAAGACAAAGCTGAATCTCTCAGGACTGCTTTGGGGAGAGGGGTCCCCATCAAAATTCAGTGACTTTTAAGATTTTAATCTCATGTTTTGGAACATACCAAAGCTTTTAGTATGAAATGCCTTAACATTTCATCTGCCTATGTCTCTCCAACTGATGGCAAGCTTTTTTTTTCTTCTTGGTCATAGACTTTAGACCCAAGTGGTGATATCCTSTCCGGTACCTCACTTGCACTAGTGCCAGTATCCTGGCATGCTAACCAGCAGTGGAAGCAGCTGTGCCCTTCAGCATAGCAGCCTGTTCTGCCTCATCCGTATGCACCTGATCTGTCCTAAAGCCTGCTGACTGCAGAACTCACGTTCAGTTGGGTTTCTGTCCTGTGAGCAAACTTCTGAAACATTCCTGTACCCTTGCTTGTCTCTCCAGGGCTCAGAAAGCTCAAAAGGCAGTTAGTGATATAGAATAAAGACAATTAAAGACTAATCTGGTTTCTCATGATTTTTAATTCCAACATAAAAGGTGGTGTGCAAGTTTGCAGGATCCTGAACCAGAGTATGGTGCATATATTAGCCTCTGATTACTGTAAGTGTCAGTGCCACTGGCATGATGGCTTCTCTCAGTGCTTTTCAGCGTTTGCTTCATTTGCCCATAAGATTTTTGTCAGTTTAGTAAGTGGGTTAGCACTGAGCTGGCATGCAGGCATTCTCCTGGTTAAGCAAATAGCTAATCAAAACCACTTATTTGTCCTTAACGTGAAGGCACAGATTCCCCAGTTTGAAGGCAGTACTTGAGACTGTAATGCCCTTCCTGCTAGTCGTCATGGCTACATCGAACTCGAGCTGAATATTAAGTGTGCTGTAAGGAGTTTGCTCCTGTGTCAGCTGCTATGAAGGTTGCATAGCCCCAAAACTGTAGCTAATTTGTATGTCAGCAAAACATTCTCTGATGTTAAAAGCAATCAAAAAGGAAATGACTGAGAGTCACAAAATCACCTCTTTAGATCAAATGTAGTCAACAGAACAGGAAAAAACGTAAGTGGGTGCTTTAATCTTGATACATATTTAATGAAGTGGGGAGGGAGAAGAGTCAACTAATGAGAATCATTGTTCCCCTTGGGAAAGATTGGTTCTGGCACAGGAGAGAAAATGTAGAGATATTGTGGATTGCCCTGGAAGTCGGTATGTAAAGGACCTAAGAACTGACATACAGCACCTTGGGTCCACTGCTCCTAATGAACAAAAGGTGCTTAAACCTTACAGCATGAAAGAGAAGTG
Source organism: Rhea americana (assembly GCF_003343005.1). Taxonomy (NCBI): domain Eukaryota; kingdom Metazoa; phylum Chordata; class Aves; order Rheiformes; family Rheidae; genus Rhea; species Rhea americana. Next base: position 3,352,265 of record NW_028186657.1, read on the forward strand.
GGTAGAGTGAGTAAATGGATTTTCCTGGATTCCCTCAGGAAGAAACTTTTGGAACAGACTTCCTGTACAAATGAAAGTTCTCTGAGAGATTAAAAGGTTACACCATCGCTAAGATGATTATTCCMTGAGTATTTCCCTGCTCAAATACGTGGCCTATTAAAACTTTCCTTAGAGTTCAAGTATGCATAGGTTATATGCCAGTAAATGTGAATTTTCTCATTTTATGAGTACACCTTTGTGTCTGCATTTAGTACTGGTATATCCTGAAGCCTTAACTGACTGGGGTTTGTATGTCTTCTCACAGATAGAGGAAGCTATAGGAAAATTCTCATTGCAAGTTCAGGAGGAGATAGTGGAAGTTAAGCAACCTGGGGTTGATTGTGGTGACTTTCAGTAGCCCAGCCTTGTAAGCATGCTCTTTCCCATAGCAACTTTGCAGTCTTGCTTACTACTTGGATCCCACAGTTCCACTTCTATGCACTTTATCCATAAAATAGCTTTATTCTTCCCAAATAAACATTTAGGAAAAGAAGGTGAGAGATGAGATTTCTGGAAGTSTTATTATTTATTAATTTTAAACCTTTATAATAATTAATTTAAACAGTAATGACCACTGCATTAGGAAGTGGGGTGGTAGACTTTCAGCTTTTGTCCCGTGTACATAAAACATTTTTCCCTCACTTTTCCTTCCTGAAGGTGTGTTGAGACCCAGAATCGATGCAGGGGGCAGTGGAAAGGGGCACCCTTGCCACCGTATCCCACTTCAGCARCAGTGTGTTAGCAGAGCACAGGTCTGAGAGCTAGCAAGGCTTTTTCAGATGTTCCACCACAGAACTGTAATCAGTGAAGCAAAAGATACAGATTTTTTCCCTTCTTTTCTTCATTTGTAAGAAGATTCAGCTTGGAAAGCTGTGATCAGTTTAATCAGTTGCTATTATTGGGGCTGGTGTTAGTAGTGCAACTTATTAAATCAGTTTATTATCCTCCCCACCAACTTCAGTGATCAGCGGGTGAAAACATTGAAAGAAAATTTAAGCTAGTGTAAGTGCTGCCTGTTTGTATAACAGCATATTTTGCTATTTAAAAGGATTACTCATCTGCACCAAAACAGAGAGAGAAGTTAATTTAAACGATGAAGAGCTTTCTATTTCAGGGAGGCCTGGCTTGCACATTGTGGCAGATTGGGAAGGAGTATGATTCATTCTTAAATTGTTAAACAGCATGTTAGGACTAAGTCTCTGAGTAAAGATGAATGAAGTCATTTGTAATCTTAAATAAGCCTATCTCTGAGTAGGGAGGCAGGGACAGGAGGGTGGGGATAACTTGCAAACAACTACCAGACAAACCAATTGCGCGTTAGGATTTGGTGTTTGGAAAATAGCCAAAATAACCTTTAGGAAAGAGAAACTAGCACTGGTTGCTTGAATATGAATTCTGCACATCTTCCYATTCTTTTCTCCTGTGTCATGTGTGTCTCAGTGTGAGAGGGAAAGAGCTCTCCAAATTTCCAGAGTGTAAAGTCCCTCCTTTCTTAATCTCTCTTTGTCCTTCCATGTTTAAACTGAAGCAATGCACCTCACCAGGAAGCAGGATACCAAGTACATGTACAGCAGAGGGAACCTGTTTCACCAGTGGCATTTGAGTAGTGCAGGAAGATTTTTGAGAACATTTTTTATTTCTGCAGTGCTGCTCACTCTGAATTGTTTTGAGAGGAGGAGTGTTGATAGTACTCATAAGAGCAGCCACACTGAAATGACTGGAGATGTGCTAAATAGAGTAAAATTCTGGATCCAAGGGTGATAAGGTCTAAAGTAATATATGAATCAGAAATACTTCCCTAAGAGGGAAAGATTTCCTCCCTTCCTTCTCTGGGCATAAGTCTAATCACAGGTTCTGCCTGATACTTGCAATGAATTAAGTTATTTCTAACTGAAGATCACAAATGTTGGTACCCTCCTCCCTGCCGAGCACTGCAGAGATGTTACAGGGACATGTGAAAAAGCTTTGGTAACCGCATTATTGCATCTGAACTGTGAGACCTAAAAGGTCTGCCTTGTCCTTCTCTAGCAGAGGACAGTTTTCCTGAGTGAAAGTAAAGGCTTTGTTTGCAGTTCTTTTGAATTCAAGCATCTGTGGAAATAAAGGTTTAATGAGATGAGACCACATAAACAAATTTGTTATCTTTTCAGCCCTGGGATCAATTAATGACCTTGACTGGTCAGAAGTCTGAGCAGTGGGCAAATTATTCAAAGTGTTCAACTTGCATCCTTTGAAGCACTAAAAGCAAATGTGTGGAGGGCAGTTTATGGTTCGAACTGGTCAAGACTTACTGCAGCTGGAGGTGAAGGTCAGCTCTTCTCTATCATCTGTGTGCTGGGGAGTCCCAAACTGCCACCAGTCCATGAACTTACTCTAAAAGGTCATGCTCTTTTCTTCAAAATGGCACTYGTCCTTGTGTCTCAGAGAATAATGGAGGCATCAGCTCTGCTTCCTGCAGTGTCTCTGCTTAAAAACAAACAAAAAATAACCCCTCAGGTACTCAGCAGACTTGATGCTACTACTTTCATTTTTTAACCTCCTGGGGAGCCACTTGGCATATGCTTGTAGTTTTTCTGAGTATGTGTTTGAGTTCCACATAGCAGTGATTTTTTTTGGCAGCCTATTGGGAAGGCAACCAACCCATTTGCCATTATTTCTAAGTAGATGCTCAGGATGGGGAAGGACACAAATCTAAACTATTTGACTTCAAGAGAATGAAGTTTCTTTGTGCCCCAAAACAGCTATAAGGGAATATCTGTCTAACTTAAATCATGCCAGCAAAATACCAGCAAAAATAATTTGAAGTCTTGTTATAAACCTGAGAATTACTTAGTCTCTTCTAGTGAGTTTTGTGGGAAACTTAACTTTAGTCTGAATCAAATAGATCCAAAATAAGCTACAGATGTATTGGTGATTTGCACAAGTCTCTGAGAACATGGCTGAGTCAATGGGGTGTGAAAAAAGAGAGGAGGATCCAGACATTGCTGAGTAGAGAAGAGGTTGCATGGTTTGAAGTGAAATAATGTATTGAGGTAACTTCTGCCTTGACCGAACTTGAGCCCTATGGAATCTGGGACTGCAGTGCCGTTTAAGCTGCCCCTGCATTGCAGATTCATGCCTAAGTTGTTGCCTTGATTCTCAAGCATTTGCTTTCTTAAGCTATAGGAAAAAGAATCCAAAGGCTGCACTGGTGCCTGTTTGATTAGCAGTGGATTGCAGTGGTCAGAATGAAAACTCAAGAATATAAGAAAATCCTATCCTAGAAAGTCCATGCAGTGCTAGAAGTGGTCACCAAGTAATGGCATGTAAGGGCCATCAAGWGCTGAGACCAGAAAGAAAAAGTACAGTAAGAAGGACACAAGAATTGGGCCTAGAGAAAAAGAAATCTTATTTTGGAAAGCTTTGGAACTGTATGTTATCCAGGCCTCCTTTTGAAGCTTCTCCTCATTCTTTGCACTGAGTTTTATTTACAGTTCAAAATAAAGAAAGCACACTACTTAAGTAGTTCTTGACTGGTACTGTTATTGTATACACTGTCTATCAAGTTTATTGCAAAGTCTCTTAGCAAGCTACCAGTCTAGTTTTTAATCTACAGATAATCTAAATCTCATTTGTATGTTTGGACTGTATTACTTTGCCCAGAGTAGACGCAGCCGTTGGAATCCATCCAGTTCACCTAACAACTTTCATTAAAGAAAATTGCCCTTGTAATAAAAATTACTCAGTGTGACAAGATGCCATTATATATTTTTTAAAGCCTCATAAAATTTTGTAGCAGTTAATGTCACTTGTTTGTTTTTGAGCTTTTCTTTTAAAAGCAAAAAATTGACTTAATTGTGATAATATTTAGACTAGAATGAAACAAATGTCTGTCTGCTGCATTTGTGGAGGCCAGTTGGATGGTGGGAATAGAGCAGGGATTAGAAAAAGAGAAAATATGCTCTTGAAAAGTATATTGCGTTATATTTTGTAGTTTGTTTATGAGGTTGTTTGAGAATCTATGACCCTTTTTTAGTAAGCAAGAATACATACAATAGAGTCTATAAACTTGCAGTTCATGATGCCTAAGTCTTAACCTTATAAAATACAATGATCATCAAGTTTTCTACAGCTGTCAGGGCGTCTTATCTGAGCATCATCTCTGCTGGTGAAGAGAGGAGAAGAGCACTTGGTAGGATGAATCCTGCACCAGTGAGACTGCAGGGGTGCTGGTGCAGTACCTGATAGCTTCTCTTTGCATCTTCCATCCATGAGAGTCATAAGAAAATTCCTTGTCTGTGAGGCATTTCTTACCAGCACACAGCAGGCACTTGCTGCAAGTATGAAGTGCTTTGTTATTTTTTTTAATGTAGAAACTAAGTAGATGAGTGCTGAAGAAGCAAACCCAACACATGCAAGTTATGATGGCAGATGCAGAAGTAGGGATTAGTAGGGCAGATAGGAAATAGTGGATTAGACTTTYTGATACATTTTGTAGAGTGCTTGCTTGAGAAAACTCTGTGGCTTCTGTGCTTTTTTTTTTTTTTCCCTACATTGCTCTATAAAATTAGGGAAATTTCCCTCAGTTMTTAACTGCTTATTCATTAATTACTACAAACCAGTCTGTCTTCAGTTAGTCTGAACAGAGCAGAGCAATCATCATAGTTGCTACAAATACAGCCAAGTCTATAGGGACTTCTTGTTCTTGTGCTAGCACGTTTCATCGTGCAAGACAAGGTAAAATGTGTTACGGTTTTTTGGGGCAGCCTCAGCTATGCCATGCTAGTACCACTGGTGGAGTTTGTGTTAGGCTGCCTTCAGATGTCATTGCAGATGGTATTGCACAAAAAACCCCAGAYGATTCAGGAAGGTATACAATACCAAAATGTAAAATGACTAGCACCACAGGTGGGAAACAAACCTGTTGGATCTTTCACTCTCAAAAATTTACTGGAAAGCTATGGCTGTTTTCCATGTCTTTGTAGCTTTGGCTGTTTTAASACTTGCTAGTGCTTTGTAGAAGTCTGGTTTAGATAACAGAGCTATTGTGGAGTCTGATCTAGCAAATGCTATGGTGTCTGTGGTCACTGGGAGAATCACACCTAGAGCTCTTGTATGATGGTTCCTTCCCTTTATTATGATGAACACTGGCAGCACTCTTTTACATTTACCTGTTTTGGGTAAATTAACAAGCTGCTCCTTATAGCTGCTAGGGTTTAGCTGGTTTATACTTGAAATGTGGACTCTCTCTCTCTCTTTTTACAATAAACTAATGATGGCAAGAGATAATACATGATGTTAGTGAGCAGTGGTGTAGTGGTAGCTTCTTTATTGTTTTTTACGTCTACCCACTGCCTCACGAGAAGGCAACTGTACTAATCATGTATCTGATCTCTACAGAAGCCCCTTATTTGAAAAATCTGTAGTTGAGTGGACAAAATTTCTTGCTGCTTGAGAGGATCTATTCAGAAGAGACTTGAAAAGGATGAGGGAACTGTGCTAGGCAGAAAAAAAGTTCTAAAGGCTCTATTGAGCAGTCTAACCAAGGTAGATATTGTGGGACAATTAGCCTCATCAGGCAAAACACAAAAATGCATTTGTGAAGAAAAACTCCTAGTGAATGTTAAATATAGCTTTGAAAAAGGTTAAAAGCTTGCTAGGAATACCTCAAAAGCCAAGAGAAGCTGATTTAGGTGATCACTAAATGAAGGCAAGTGATGGCTGCTCCAGAGGGGAGGTGCTGAATGCGTATTAGTCAAAGGGATTTTGCCCATTTCGTCTTCCATTAGCTGACACCCTATGGCATAATTGCTGGGTCAGCACCATGTAGGAGCACTCATAGAGTTAGTTAAGTTTATTTGCCACTRTTCGAGTACCTGGCTTGCCTGGTGCCCTGATCAGAGGTGGTTTCACACTGTCTGCCTTTTCAGTCTCTACCTTTTATGCCTGCTTTGGGAGCCAAAGAAGACTCCTCTGTGTAACCAGTTAGCAGAGGAAGAGTGGAACATTTCAGAGGAGAACTCACCGCCCATAGGCAAAGCTCCTGCTTTGTCCCCTTCAACCAAGGAAAATAAACCTGATAGGCTATTTATATTTGAATGATTGCCTCCATTCAAGTCTTTTGTGATGGAATTTTAAGATAGTTAACTGCTTACATCTGACTGACTACCTTTTGCCTGGAGAAGTTTGTCTCCTCCAGCCATTACCAGTTGCTGATGGCAACAGTGGAATGACAGACTAATGAACACTGGTTATGTCCCTGGCACACTATGATTTAGGTTTGCTGTCAAGTAAGTCAAAACTTAAGATGCCTAGAGATCAGCCTATTAGTAACTAGGCCGATGTCAGCTTTTACCATCCCTTTCTTCAGTGCTTCGCTCTTCAATATAAAGACAACAGTGTGCTCCTCATTCTTTATATAGATCAAGCAAACTACATTTTTTATTTCTTCTAAAACAAGCTATGATTGTCTTGATCACTGAGTAGTCTTTTTCTGTAACTTTCCTATTTGAATTCTTGTTGATCATAGTGACTACAAGTGTGTGTGCTATTCCAGATGCAGCTCCATTCCATTTTCAGTAGCATAAATATTTCAATATTTAAACACAGATATCTCCTCTGCTAAGCATTTTATGCAGCCACCTAAATATACTCAATGGCCATGCCTGCCTTTTCAGCTTAGAGGGCTATTTGACTAGGCTTTTTGTTGCTTTTTATTTATGCATGAGTGGATGATCATGTTCTGTGTTTCAAGGAAATCAAACACAGCTTAAATGCAGAGTGCAATTTACTTCTGAAAGTAATGTGTCCTGTGTCTCTTCTAGGCTATGTCAGTCTTTTGCAAAAGTATCTGCGAATCCTCTTAGTATGTTCTGATGAAGTTCTCCCAGAACTTTGCCATTAGGCTTTTTGTTCTTTGTTTTCCTGTTTCTCTACTGCTTTCATTTCTGTCCTGCACTCCTGCATCTCTTCCTGGTTGCTCCCTTTTTTATTTTTCCTAAGCTTTTAGAATATCCTCAGAAGTCTTGATTAAGAACTTATGTTTAAACCTTAGATTTAAATGAAATTATTCTTACTTCCTTCTTTCCTGAGGCTGCCTTTGACTGTTCAGAACCTACTTCCAAAGGTAACTATTTTCTAAAAAAAAAAGCTGTATTTTAAAGAGATGATCTCCTACAATGTTTTTATTTCTTGTTTTCATACAGAACACCTCAAGAAACRGCTGGAAGATTATATGGCCCAGTTCCCAAAAGTAAGAATCATCCGAACCAAAAAGAGAGAAGGGCTGATAAGAACTCGAATGCTTGGGGCCTCTGTGGCAGTAGGAGATGTCATCACATTCTTGGATTCCCATTGCGAGGCTAACGTGAACTGGCTGCCACCTCTGTTAGGTAAGCAGCTGGTGTCAAGTATTGTTCATAGCTGAAGACTGAACTAGTAAATAACTGTCAACAGATGTTGGTGTTGAATTCATTTATTTCCACCTGCTACTGTTTCCACATGGTGCAAGTGGATAAAAAGATGATGAAATATCTAAAAGCAGAGGTGAGGAGAAAACACTCAGGTGAATTGTTGGCAACTTGCAGCCTTTAATACAAGATTTTTTTTTCTGTGCAAGAGTCCTACATTGCAAAATAGCCTTGTAATGTGCTTTGCTTAATTAAAGAGCAAAGAACCTATTCTTCTATTTCCTCACTCAAATGGAATTTTAAATAATGTACAGCTTGCTAGAAAAGTAAACTACCACTTGGTCATTCAGTAGCTTGCAGAAAGGAATTGCTTTATGAGACAGAACAGATCTTTAGATACAGTTTTTAAATAGCTTTTAAGTTTTTTTTTTTTCTCCTTTGGAACTGTATTTAACTTCATAGTCTGCAAGCCTGCAGAAAATACTTCTTCTGATTAACAGCTGCTAGTACATATTTGTCGAACATGTGCAGTYCTTTCCAAGGCAGTCCTTTATCGTTAAGAAGGCATCAGTTATACAATGTCAGTTCTTTTCAAAGGTGACTAATTAAAAGGATAGTGCCTTCTGTTTCTAGTACCCGAATGCCTTGGGCCAACACCACCTCTGCTGACTGAGTGCTTCTTAAAGAGGCTTCTGTTTAAGTGGCCTTTTTGTTCATTCTTTGCAGTGCATGCGTGGAGTGGTGCTTTCTGAATTTTTTGTGTGTTGTGGAGGAGTGTTTTTACTACACGAGCTGTGCCCTGCTGTAGATTCAGCAGGCTTTCCAGTTGTATCTACTGCATACCTCATGCTATTTAAAGTGGGCATCTGGCAGTATCCAGTTCACCTTAGCTGCCAGATAGGATGCTCTATGAAAGTAGAAACTTCACGCTTCAGAATACCAAACTCTTCTACAACCCTGTTGCAAGTGACCTGTCAAAGCTCTCTGAGGTGTGACTTTGTGGAATAAACTGTGGCAACAACAGTCAAATCACAGCAGATTTGTCAGCTGGTTCTTAAATGGTAACACTGCTGCTTTCACAACAATGTTGGTATCTGGTATTAATTCTAGATCATGTAAAACATTTGCAGCTTCTTGAGCCCCAGGGAGAGAGGACAGAATTAGCTCAAATGCCATTTAAATGAGTACATGTACAGTATGCTTTAATTTTAAAGCATAGAAAATATTTTTGTTCGATATGCATTGGAAGCTGAAACATCATTTGTTGCCTCTGCTTTGAAAGTTAACTTCCAACAAGAGACCTTCTCAGTAATAAAGTATTTAAGAAGTTCCAGATGTTTATGCAGGAATTAATCCTGTTTTATATTATTTAGTTGGAAGAAAATGTTGAGGGGAGGAGGTGCAAATGTATTTCTTAAGACTGCTAAGAATAGCTATGCCGTTAGTCTGGGTTGCTTCCTGCTAGATTATAGTGCAGCAATTAAAGCTTATTGGGGCTAGGTGGTACAATGGGATATTGCCCTGGTTTTGAATCAGTGCAGAAAGGGTTCACATCAAGTTCATTCATTAAAATGAGTAGTGTTAACTCAATAAGTACAAGATTTGTCTTTTTTCAGCTGAGTGTTTTAGTTATCTGTGGTTGTGGGGCTGAGGCTTTCTGTTTTGCTTCAAGTTGATAGTTATTGTGGCATGAGTGCTTGGTGTTTTTATTGCAGTAGTTTTGGCTAGTATATTTCAATTATATCAGAAATACCAGATAAATTGACACAAATTGGAGCATCTGCCCAAAAGAGACCAAAACAGAGAAAGGCTAACATATGTCATGTTTTCATGCTCTTTTCTGTAATTTCATGGTCAAAGGAACCAACTGGGGCAGGTTTTCTAACATATTTCTCCAATCTTCAGATCGTATTGCCCGAAACCGCAAGACTATCGTTTGCCCCATGATCGATGTTATTGATCATGACCACTTTGGATATGAGACTCAGGCTGGAGATGCAATGCGAGGCGCATTTGACTGGGAGATGTATTACAAGAGGATCCCTATCCCTCCTGAGTTACAGAAACCTGATCCCAGTGATCCCTTTGAGTAAGTTACTGAAATGTTGTGTGATAAGAGCTGGCTAACAAAATAAAGCCTTGTTACAGTGTTAGTTTACACTTCAGTGTAATAGAAGTGGCAAGTTGGTGGTAAGGTACTCTTTCTGGCAGCTGTTTGCTTTGCTGGTTTAAATGAAATGCATTGTGTAGTAGCTGTGAACGTTCTCCTTTTCATTGCAATTTTTTGCCACTCTAATTCCTGCAGAAGTTAACATTTCATTTAAAACTAATATGTAACATTTAATGTAGTCATTTATTACTGAGATCTTTCAAACATAACTTAGTATCCTTAATGCTGTGCCAAAAACAACAATTCAATAGCAGCTCATATGTCATTCCTACAGTGGGGGGAGAAAAAAACCTAGCAGAATAATTACAGCAATTTTGATGATTGCAGTGCGCTACAGAACTAAATCTGTGATCAGGTTATGTTCTGCTCTTGTGCTTGCCAACACTGAGACAGTTCTACTGTCCCTTATACTTCTGCAGTGTTAAAAAAAAAAAAAAAAAAAAAAAAAAAAACTTTTGAGGTCAAGCTCAATGACTTGATCATACCACTGAGATAAAGAGCACTACATGTGCAGCATGTGGGTCCCTTTGGGAAAGTTATGTCCTGTCACTTAATGGTCACCTCTCTTGCCCATTTGGAGGAGAGGCAGTGACTGGTTCTGAAGGGAGCCTAGTCTAGTCCACCTTGTTTGCAAGTGGGAAATTAGCAGAGAGTGCAAAAACATGTTTGCTTCTACAGGGCTACAAAGGCACTGTGAACAGTGGGTGGTGAAAAGAATATTTGTGAAATCTTGCTTTGTTTTTTTAAATGTTTAGCTAGACATCTGTATCTTTGAATATGTTTGTAATATGGAGTCTGGTTTTTTCTTAAGGTCTCCTGTAATGGCTGGAGGACTGTTTGCAGTCGATAGAAAGTGGTTCTGGGAGCTGGGAGGGTATGATGCAGGTCTGGAGATATGGGGAGGAGAACAGTATGAAATATCCTTTAAGGTGAGCTATGTTCGGAAATTACTTTTGCTTTGCAAAGTAAGAATTGTTCTGAGGTRCAGAATGTGAATTTTCTATCTTGTCCTTGCTTTTGCGTGTGACTGAAGGTGAAAGAGCTGGGAGTAGTAGGATAGCATGCAGAAGAAACAGCGATGGTGTAACCAGTTAATTCTGAGGGTCAGTTTTGGAGCATGATTAATTGGGCTGTCCCCTGCTGTGTGGTCCGTGCTTCAGCTGCATGTGTCCCCTTCCCAGCAAGGGTAAGTCAGTTTGTGTGGAGGTCTCTAAACTGCTAGACTTCTTGTACCCACCCTAGCAAGAAGAGGAAATACTTTTTCTTGAGGGGAAAAATGATTCAGGCTTTTCAACATTTGCCCCATTGAGTGCCTCAGTCCTGATTTTGCCTTCCCGGAGATGAGAATAACTTACTGTCTGTCATCAATCCATCTGACTCCAGGCTGCAAGGAACTGAGACTATTAATTCCCTCATAAGAAATCCTTAAAAATTGGAATAATAGTGTTGTTGCTGGCGATGAGTTTGGATCATTATCTGCCTGGCTGGGGGACAACTCTGTTACTGATTTACCAAGCTGTTCAGTGTGAGGTCTTTAAAATAAAAGTTAGCCAATTCATCAAAAATGTGTACTAATAGTAATGAGTCTCTGTGGCCCCCAAGGTCTTTTGTGTCTGTGTTATCTGGGAATCTCACACTCTGAAATACATCCTAGGAAACCCACTGGGATGTCCCAGTTCAGTGAAGGCAGGTGGCTTCCGGGAGGGAATGGGGTAAAGATTTCTGTGTTAAACTCCGTGTTTGAGTCAATGTGTGGTTTCTCTTTCGGAGATTGAGTATATAACCTTATAGGTGTCTGGATGCCACTGAACTAAACTAGTTGGCGTCAGTATGGGGCCAGCAGATGGTAGCAATACTAACGCAGTGCACAGTTTACTTTCGGCAGCTAAAATCACTCCTCTGTCTGCCCTTGCACACGGTCACGACTAGTCTCTCTCAAAACAGACTCCTAAATCTCAGTGACTTCATGAAGCTCAAAGGCCTATCAAACTATATTCTGCAAACAATTATCATACAGCAAACAATGTGTTTTCTTTCACTGTTTGCTTACAAAAAAAAGTAAGTAATGAAGGCATGTATGAGGTCCCTTGAGCTGTGTAGCAGTAGCAGGAAAGGTTTGGGTGGGGAGGGGCACCCTCTTTGGAGATGTCCTTGCAGTTAGTYGTTTATTCTTTGTGTTGCATGCAATGAAATTGTGTAACAATGTCATTCTCTGCAGGAGGGGCAGTGACCATGTTCAGTCTCCTTCCCTTGGCCCTTTTTGCCATTGCTGGTTTCCATGAKTGATGACAGTAGCTGGACAGGCCCTTTGTCTCTAATGCCACAGCAGACCGTCGCACTGCTTGATMTGCAGGAAATAAGACTACTTCATTCATCTGTTTGCTTATCCTCTCTGAAATACACTGTGTTTTATTTCAGTCCAGAGGAGTAATTTATGGAGGGCTAAATTTGCTTTAATTAATCTCTGCAAGGCTCCCCTTTTTTCTTTCATTGTGCAACGGAAGAATGAAGTTTTAACTGAAAGAGGCTCAGTGTATTTTCAGAAATTAAGATAAATTGATACATTCATCTGTGGCTGATAGATTTAATAATTCTGCTGGAATTGCAAGAATAGAAGGCTTGTTCACAGAATTTATGGAGCTATGACATTTCCTGGCAAGCTTAGAGCTTTGCTTTTACCTTTAGAAGCAGACTGAGATTTTGTAGTTTAAGGGGTACTGTCAAATAATTTAAAGCTCAAGGTTTAGATGTGGAGTACCTGCTTTCACATCATTTATTATCTAATGGGAAATATCTTTTAGATTTTAAGTGCCAAATTTAAAGCCCAGCTTTAACAAAAAATCCATTCCTATGCCTGGGAGTTGTGGGTGCAGGTAGTGTTTTGTACTGTGGGTCTTTAAACCATTGAATCAAATCTGACCTTCTCAAGCTTCACTAGGAATAGTTTTTTGGGTTTGGTTTCCCCCTGCCCCCCAACATATTCTTTTTCTTTGTTGGCCACATATGGATGGTGCTTTACAGATTTTTGCCTTTATTTTAAAATCCAGGGCTGTTACTGAAATACTGGAGATAAACAACTTTATTTAGGAGCCTCTTGCATTTCTGATTTCTATTTTGAGATTATATGTACTTCTGTCATTGTCAGCTGGCTCTGTTTCCTTCAGAGAAGAAACTTTCAGGCTGAAGACAAGCTAACAGAGAAACCATCAGTAGTTAGCACTTGGGAAAGCATTTAACCAGAGGATGGATCAAACTCTGCTAATAGAAGCCTAGCTCTTTGGGTGAAATGTGTACACTGAACATCACTTAAGGAACACAGCATACTGGGGGCAAAAATATTTAAAATTTAGGCAACCTTTAAATTTGAAACAATTTTTTTGACTCAGGCACTAACCCTAACAATTACAGTTCTAGAAAACTAACCTATTATCTAACACTGAAATATAAAGAAAATACGCCTCACTTGGATGCTTTATGACTCTCTTTCAAGGGCCAGGAACTGTAACTTTTTTTGTACATGGTCTATTACTTTCAGTATAGATTGTTAAGTGGTTCCTGGGCAAGTGTAGTAATCTAAAGGGTAGAAGGTTATTGGAAAGATTAGAAAGGGTGGGGGGGAGAGTACCTCTCTTTTTTTTTCTTTTTAATTGTTAAAGTGAAGCAGAGAGAGATATCTTTAAGAACTGCGAACAAGTACAGCAGTCACAGCATCTGTAAAACAGGCTCTCCTCTCGCAGAAGAAACTATGATACAAGGGATTTAAGTGATGGGATCTCATGGGCATTACACCCTCCCTATGTCTTCATCTGAAGAGTATCTCTCTTGTGCTTCAAAACTACAAACAGGATCTGTTCTGTCTGTGTGGCTCTAGAAAGACTTGCTGTATTGCTTCATAGAGCAGTACAGGCAGGTTGTTACTACTATAGGGCCGAGAAGCCCAGCTGCAGATCCAGAGCCTGTTATGTGCAGAGCTCTGAGACCATTAATCTCGGACTCACAGTCTAAGCTTGGGATGAGACCAAAGAGGAAGGTAAACAAGGGGACTGCTAAAGAAAGAGAGGAGGGAGTACTTTAGCAGGAGAAAGCTTGACCCTGGCCAGGACACAACTTTATTGCAGTTTCAACTCTCCTCTTGCAAAAAGTCTCTAATATTTTATTTTCCTCAATAGCTTTACATTAATGGAAACATATTGACTAAGCGATCTCAGAGCAGCAAGGCTCATTAACAAGCAATTAACTGTCAAACAATACCAAAATTATCTGTCCATTTGGAAGAGGGAAAACACCAATGCCTGTCAAAAATGAGGGAGTTGTTTGTAAATTGATAGTAGATTAGAAAAGGTAAAGACACAAAGAATTTTCCTTTTTTCCACCTTTGTCTACCCGGTGCAGTATAGTTCCCATTAAAGACTCGAGTTAGCTCTAAGCTGATTTACTCTATGCAGAGCAACCCAGTGCCCTGCAGAGATGCTGTCTCAGATTCTGAAAGTGCAATCACATTAGTTTGCTGTTTCATTTGAAGGGAAAAAAAAAAGGCTTGCTTCTTAACAGGGCTAATTAGCTCAGAAATGGCTCCACAGTATTGAAGTTTTTTTGGTTCTTAATCCTGATCCTAAATGTGGTGTCTCTTCTTTGTGTGTGCTGCTGCAACAGTGAGGTGCTGTCAGGTATTGCTTATAGAGCAGATAGTTGCTGGACACAGTAAGGTAATCTCTTTAAACAGACAGCTCACTTTTTTGAGGAGCTACCTAACCTGATACATCAAGTTCTCTCTCATGAAAAGTTGCTGAGGGAAGCTTAGCATGTCTGTAGCTGCAGGCTTCCTGGATGTCTCCTTCCCCACAAAATGTGAAGACTTTCAGCAAGCTGAGAGATTTAACCCCAAATGACTGAAACATTTTTCCTCTTGTAGAGAAGGAGTAGCTTCTGTTAAATGTTAACCATTTAGGTTTTTATAGTAGAGGCACAATCTGTTCCTAGTAGCTGTATAGACTGCTCAGTGATTGTATTCTTGTTTGTATTTTGGAGAAGGGCTAAATAAGCATGCTCAACTATTTCTCTGTGGCACTTGTTACTGTTCTTTCCTGATGCCCTCCAACTCAGCAGACCTAGTTTTTCTGTTCAGTGCATTTTCTCTGAGGCTTTTGTTCTTTGGGAGTCACTTTTATACCTCTTCCTTCTGTGGCTTTTCTCAATCTTTTGTATCTTTCTGCAAAGATGCGAACAAAATTGAACACTTTACCCAAGGGGACAATGTGCCTTTTCTCTTCTAAACACAACTTGATAGCTGCTCTTTTCTGATGTTACTGCATACTCAACAAATACCTACCCTATGCTGCCTATGCAAACACTTCATTCTCTTTTTGAGATTAACATATTTAATTCAAGGCAGTATATAGAGGGCATTTAGATTGTTTCTTTCTGCAAATGCTACTTGTACAGTGCTTGTCTATGCTCATTTTTACTTGTTATCATATTGCCTGTTTTCTAGTATTTGTTGTGGTTCCCATTCTTCTTGGCTTACATAATCCTCACTAAACTGCTTCAACTCTCTTTTCCATAAATATTTCATCTCTGTTTTTTTGAGGAGTGGGGAAACTACAAGAAAAAATGGTGAATCTGACTTGTATGGGCTTAAGTGTACTTTGCACCTCAGACCTTGAGTGATGTGGTTCTCCATCCTTTAATTGTATGTTATACTTTAAAAGCAAAATATAAGAATATGGAATATCCTTTATGAAATGACATACCATTTCAGTTTTAGAAATGTTTGTATTTAAATAGAGATTCCAAAACTTTTATAAAATTCAAAAGAATTGGTGCAAACAAGCAGTATTGGGAATTGCCCTGAAAATAACAACTAAAAGGAGGCAAAAGAGAGATAAGCAGTACTTGTGGTCTTTTGTCCTTGTTCCAGCAAAATGAAATGTCCACTGTGCTTATTCTGATGATCACACATCATTACATTTTTCCAGATCCTTTTCCCAAAGCATCAATAGGGATTGTTTCTCACAATTTTCACAGCATAAAGTAGCATTCTCCAGCAAATCCAAGTCTTATATAGCTTCTCTTAGCATATCTAATGCATTGCATCACCTCTGCCTCATGTCAGCGGCACATTTCTGATTCACCCCTTGCTGCTGGTCTCCTGGCAGATGCATAGTTATGGTGCAGCTGCCAAAGGGTCATTTCTGACAACATTTCTAGTTGCATCACTGAAGTTAGGATTGTGAGCCTTCAGTACTTATTCTGGGCACATATTCGAACTGCTTTCCAGTAGCTCACGTTTGCCCACAATGAAACAGGCTGGGCATTCTGCCACTTTTTTAAGCCAGCACATGCTGCTTAATTCTAAGGATCTCAGCTGCAGTACAGGGTGGCTTCCTTTTCCTTCCTTTCCTGTTGATGAAGAGATTGGTTTCAGGCCATTGACTTGAATTTTTGTTCTGAATTCACCCTAATATGTGTGGGTTAAGTTTCATAATAGCCTACCAAGCACCAGCAAGAAAATGGAAACCCCCCTGAAATGCAGGGGAATTTCCCCCACTTTATTGGAAAGTGCTGTCACTACTCTAAAATGCTCCAGATGGAAAGGAGGTGCCATGTCAGTGTATGTTGTGCGAGAGAAGACATTGTGCAAACACACAGATCCTAGTGCCTTTTTAGCTACCTTAATCCTCTTCAGAGCAGTAAGTTCCAGCTGCAAAAGCAGCTGATGCTCATAGTACAGAGGATTAAGATTTTCCTGAATTGCTGTTTGTCCTTACTTTCATCCTCTCAGCTGCGTTGTTAGGCAGAGTACCCCCTATGCTTATCTACTGTGTCTTTTTCTTCTCACCTTTCAGTGGGTGCTCTGACATCCAGCCAGCTTCTTTTCATTGGTCCATCCCATGGTCTTTATTTTTTCTGTGGCCTGCAGAAGCAGCTCTCTTTTTCAAGGCTTAATTCATTCTTTTGCTTTTTGTTTTTGTTTTTGGTTTTTTTTTCCTCTCTCTCTTTAGGGAAGCGTTGGCTCATCATGGTGAGGTTTGTGGAAACCATAAACCTCGTACACCCAGATAATTTGTGTTCCCATGCTAACTGCAGTATTGTATTGTGTGTTTGAGAGGAGAAGTTCAGCTATCTTACGTGACATTGTTCTCTGAAATGACAGAAAGGGAATTGGATCGGTATAACATTCCCATGGAGACAATAGGTGGTATATTAGCTTGTGCTTTCATAGCACATTAGCTCAGTTGAGGGCTCTTGAGTCACTTTATGAATATGGAGTTAAAGCTCTCCAGGCCACTGAGAAGATGGTAATATCATCACCTGTACTGTCATTTTACTTTTCTTGCCCTACATATGTCCTTATGATTAGGGCGAGACTATGGCCTTACAAAAGTCTGTTGCRGTATTCCCATTTCTCCTAGTTCCAGCAGATGTGTCAGCTGCTAAGATTCATCCCTCAAAATGCAGACTGGTAAAATTACGCCTGAGGAGGAAGAGAAATTTCCTGTTGCCTCCTAGTAAGATCTGATTAGATCGCTGTATAAAGCCTGCCTGCCTGCCCAGCTTTAACTCTTGTTCTTGGGGTGTTCTAATAAATGGCTGTTTGAAATTAAGTGTGTCAGGTTCAGGCTCAGATGTTTACTGTCATATCAACCAGGGAGATGAGGTGCCTTCTCACCCTATTATAAAACAGCAACAACAAAAAAGAAAGCAGCTCTGCTGGCCAAAGGAGAATGCAGTAAAGACAGCGTTGCTGTGAAAGCACGAGCTGCTGCCCCACAGAACAGAGCTGTTTCAGCTTTTGACAGTGCTGTATTTTTAGCAGTGTCGTTTCTGATGTCTCATGCCTGTGAACTGTACCCTTGTTTAAAAGCAACCAAATAGCACTAATTGGCTGGAAGCATTCTCTCAGTCAGCACACAGCTATTCTGGATTTGCTTCCTTTGCAGTTATTCCTTGACAGACTTTTAGTTGTGGTTCCCCCAACCTTTAACTTTCTAATGCTTTTTATCTGTGTTTTACTGATGCACATCACACTCTTTCTCTCTCCTCCTCCTTCCAGTTTAATAGATAAGGACTGGTAATTGTCTTTATGGAGGTTGTAATGAGTTCTGTCACCACACAAAGAAGCTCACTAATAAAATAAATCAAAGCAGCAATGAATGAGTGGAAAGCGTTATTTTAAAATTAGATTTGTACTGCAAGTGCCATACTGTCACTTGCAGCATGAGGAAATATTAAAAAGGCACTGAGTTGGCAAACTATGTTGAAAGGTCATTTGGGGTTTGCTAGCAGTAATTTGGTTTGCAAGCTTACCCTTGTTTCTTTGCAGCGCTGTAATTGCAGCACTATTGGAGAGTAAATATTTTAAAGTATAGTTAGAAAAAGAGCATGTAAAATTGATCTTAGATTTTTATTTGTTTGGTAACTTAGTTAAGTAGTCTTTCTTATCATGTCATTACGTATGTTTATGTAAGGTCTTCCTGTGTGCCTGGAGTTTTTTAATGCCAGCTAGGAGCTCTTGGCCCAGCATATCACCAGCTCTGTCTAGCTTCCCCTGCCTGATTTGTATTGCTGTATTCTGTATTGCTTTGTGGGATGGAAACCCACAATACTAGGACAACACTCTCTCCTCTGTCTGCGCAAAGACTGCAGGGGTGAGTTTCTGATGTTACTTAGGGAAGCTGTGTCTTCTAGGGAAATGTGTGTTCAGGAGATTCTGGCTGAAAGCCTTACCTTAGAGATCAAGGGTACATAAGGAAGTATGTAAGCAGGCAGCAAGCATCAGCACTAGGATAACAAGTTGCTGGTGTTTTCATTCAGACTTATGTTACACTAAAATGCAGACACTTTTTATCTAATAAGACTTTCTTGATGCTGGGTGCACAGTGTAAAAATATTGATTGCTGAAGCAGTTGTGTGAATGATCACAAAGGACAGGCCTGTGTCTTGGTCTCTGTTTATTTGGGGAAACCTACCACAGCTGTATTTTCAGGTGGTTCCTGGTGTGGTGGTTCTCTTGTGGGCAAGAGGGGCTTGTACATTCTACTTTCTTGCTGCTTCTTTCATTCCTCTTGTGTGTACTCAGAGTGAATGAGATTGGACAATAAGCCCATGGAAAACAAGGGGACGGAAACTTGATTCAGGACCTTCACCTCTGTCTCCTCTGACCTACGTGCAGTATTAATGTCCCACCAGGGAGGGCACAGCTGGTTTAACTGTCTGGAAGGGGGCAAGAAGACAGCATTATTTTTGGCCTTGAAGCATCCTTCTGCCAGGAACTGAAGACACTGCTAGCACAGATGCTTTGCAGCTCTCCCAAGCCGGTGTGCCTGTGCAACTAAGCTCAAGACTTCTCCAGCTGTTTCTGTGGCTTTTTATGCTTCCCAGATTCTGTACCTTTTGCAATTTTCTGTTTATYGCAAAAGT
Source organism: Rhea americana (assembly GCF_003343005.1). Taxonomy (NCBI): domain Eukaryota; kingdom Metazoa; phylum Chordata; class Aves; order Rheiformes; family Rheidae; genus Rhea; species Rhea americana. The sequence continues at coordinate 3,371,282 of NW_028186657.1, forward strand.
CAGGCAGATCTGTTGCAGCTCTTAAAGCCTTGCACAAACCATTTGTGTAGTAGAAATGCAAAACATCCCCAAATTTGTGTTTCTCAGTCTTACCTGTTAATGTCCTGGCCAAGAAATTATATTGTGGCCTTCTGTAATAAATCACAGCAACTACAGAATAAAAAATATTTCTAATATAACTGGAATCTTCACATAAGTTGAGTGCAAGTCTGTCCTTTTCCATCTTTGCCTGTTCTGTAGCAGCTTCTTAAGACGTAGCAAGGACAAAAGAAATGAAATTCTGTGGGAGTGTTTGTCAACTTTCTTCTTGTCTTTCTTACCTTAACGACATGTAATTAAGTACAGAAGTTGCCTGTGAAAAATATTCCGCTAACTGAGAGCAACCAACCTCCATTAAGTTATACACAGTCAGCAAATGATTGTAATTATTAGGGCCAGTAGTCAGAGCTGAAACTCCAAAGGACTTTAGTGTCAGAGCTAATAATTATGCAGCAGCTTTGGCCAAATATTTCTCTTCCTAGCTAAGTATTTAATATTGTCACCATAGAATATTAATGGAATTGCCTACTATGTGTGAAGCTGTTGACTAAGCTCATTGTACAGTGAACTGCAGAGACTCAAATTAGCCACAGTGAATGGAGATATCAAGAACACCGCATCAGCCTGCAGCACTAGCAGACCTTCTTTCATACTGCTGTTTTGGGGGAATTAACATAAGATGTAGGGGAAAAATGAAGGGCAAGATGGTATAATGCTTCCAGAATTCAGAAAGTATTGTCTTGCATAGTGAAGGATACAGTTTCTTTAATTATCACTTGGGTATCTCTGGGGAGTACATACAAATGTATTTCTTAAATTTGTTGAAACAGATTAGCTAGTTCAGAAAACATGTCCTTTGACTTAACTTCCTTGAACAAAAAGATTACATCCATGCTATAAATAAGGAATAAAAGAAAGTTGTTGTAGATTGTTGCTATAGAATGGAATCATTCCAGATAGAGGGGGAAAAAAAAACTTTCTTGGCCTAATTGAGGCATTAATCGAGCATTAAGGTAGCATTCTTCAACTAGCAATGTTCCAGTGACTTTTCAAGGGCTTTTTCTAAAGCTGTTTTTACCAGGCAGAGATTTCTACTTAATTGTAGGATTGTAAGAACAATAAGTACCTGTCAGCAATAAAACCATCTTAGAGATATCCCAGACTTTGCAATGATAACCACAGGAAAAAAAAGAAAATGTAGCTGTGTTTTCTGGTTTGGCATTTAAGCAGCCTCATGAATTTCCTAGAGTGTTTTGTATAATATGTGACCTGCACTGCAGAGATGGCCTCTCTTCTACAGAACTGTTACATAACCTAGACCTAAGATCCTATATGGCAGTCCAGTTTAATCATTATGGTTACCATTGCTGTAATAACATATATTCATTTAAAAAGTGTGCTGTGTGCTGTCCTCTGGGTGTTTGGATTTTTTTCTGTTCTTTTCTCTGAAGAATGCAAAACTAAACTGTTTAGCTATTGGGATTAATAGTATTTGTGCTAAATCAGGGCTTGCATGGTTCTGAGCAGGTAGTTGTTACAGGATTTGAGACTAATGGAAGGGGGAAGGATATTTGGGAAAGAACGTACTTTAAAGTAAAAAATCTGAATTAAGCTTTTTCATGTCTTGAAACCCTTTTTTTTTTTCCCTTTCCTTTTTTTCCCCTCCATGTAACCAAGAATGAATCTCTCTCTGCTGTTCCACAGGTATGGATGTGTGGGGGTCGCATGGAAGATATCCCTTGCTCTAGAGTGGGCCATATCTACAGAAAATATGTTCCATACAAAGTTCCAACAGGAGTCAGCTTGGCAAGAGTAAGTCCTTCTCCTGTGCATGATTGGATGCTAGTCTCATGGAAGGCTCTGCACAGCAAAGTTCTTTTCTGTTTTCTCTGTCTCTTAAGCTACAACACAGCTTACAGCTGCATGACCAGGCAGTTGTCTTCTGTCACTCCACAGTGGGTGGCAAATCTAGGCATTGTATTCGTGCAATGGACGAACTGAGTAGTTTTAGCAGAGGTAGATGTCTAGCACAAAGGGAGGTGAGCCTAGGAGAGCTGCAGTCTCTTCTGCAGACAGCTGCCATGCTCAGGACATAAGCCATTGCAAGTTGTCAGGATGGGACTTTGCAATCAGGTGATGGCTGGGGAAGCCCCAATAAAAACAAGAGATGACTTTATTTGTGTGATAGTTGACATTTTATAGTTGTGCATGAGCAGCAGGCTGCAGCACAGTGATTGTGTTTTGGTGATTGAAAGACCTCTCAGCTTCAAGTGTCACAGTCCACTGGATGATCACACTGTAACTTTCCATGATGGAAACCTCTGTGCCTTCAAATTTCTTAATTTAGTGTAGCCCAAAGAAGAAGAAGCCCTTGCTTATCCTGCACTAGCTTTTGCCAATTAATTTTCAAACTGAGAAGGATTTACATTGCCCTCTGGTGGGAGAAAAAATCATAGGAACAGGAAGGCTACAAAACTAAAAACTACAAAAAGAGACCCTGCTGTTCTTGCAGTCCTATGATTTGTATAGCATTAAAAGGTTTCTCAGTTTAATAGCTTTGCCCTAGTTATAGATCTGAATTTTATTCTTCTATCCAGCGATGACCTGTCAGAAGGATAGAATGCTCCCCTGTCTGTACCTTCTCTTCAGGAAGGAGGTGGATTTCTTCTGATCAAACATTTGGGTCTTGCATATTCTCACAGCGATGGAAGATGATGGGGGAGATGTGCAAGGAAGGCTGTTTCCTGGCATCTAAAATTGTAGTCATCTTGAGATGAATGCCTAGTCTTGTTTTGCATAGGTTGTGTTTGGGGCAGAGTCAGCATGCTGCTTGTTCTTAACATCCTAGTCTTTTTGGTAGTGAATGGCCTTCAAGAGGTGGACAGCAGTTTTGGGTGACTGAAACCATGATTGCATGTCACTAGCATGTTGCAACACAAAGAATGTACCTGATACTGTCAGAAAAAAGTCTGAAATCTGAAGGTCCCCTGAATGTGTTGTGTCAAGCGGCAGGGCGTATACCCCAAGAGGGTGGTGGTCTTCATTGTTGACTTGGAATTACAAAATGGATTAAAACACTGCTTTAGGATTGCAGTGACACTTGAATTCAATGCACAGTTATGTCTGTTTCTCCCAAAAGAAGACAGAAGACTCCTTGCAGAGCCAGTACAGAGCCTGAGTTAGCATTCAGATGAAAAGCATGATTTTAAAGGTTTATTTTAATCTAAAGCACAGTGAAATATACTGCTGACAGAAAGTAAATCTGTTGCTGCTTTTTTGAAGGGTCATCATCTTAAAGATGTACATTCCTACTATATCTGAGTTTTTCTTAAGTTGTTTTTTACACAAGCAGTGGGAGAGTGTTGTGAACTTAGCTGTCTGGTATGGGGGACTGCAAATCCCATTCCTAGAGGGATATAGAAGATACAGTGGGAAGGATTTAAGGAAAGTTATCTCGGTCCTGAAGCTGGAGAGAGAGAGAGAGTAGATGTGAAAGAAAATCCTTTCTGAGCAAAAACACAAGTGCTGTTTTGAATACTGATTTCAACAATTTGTGCAGAGTTCTTATGTAATTTACCCCCCTTCCTTTTCATTTTCACACCTGTGGCCGTTACCCACACAGAACTTGAAGCGTGTGGCTGAGGTGTGGATGGACGAATATGCAGAGTACATATACCAACGTAGACCAGAGTACCGGCATCTTTCTGCAGGGGATGTGGCAGCTCAGAAGGAACTTCGCAACAGCCTCAACTGCAAGAGCTTCAAATGGTTCATGAATGAGGTCGCATGGGACTTGCCAAAGTTCTATCCACCAGTGGAGCCTCCAGCAGCTGCTTGGGGAGAGGCAAGTTCAGCAAGTTTCTTGCTCTGAAATCTGCAGTGGGCAAACAGGCTGCAGTTTGGATTGTTAAACTAGCATAACTCCTGTGCCCCTATTTGCTGTGAGTAAGGAGGCATGTGGGTGTTTATAAAGATCCTGCTTGGTGTGCTATAGCATTATGTTGGCCTTGCTCAGAGGACAACAGCAGTTGCAATTGCTTATGCAGCAGTTCTTGTTAGTGCTCAGCTACAAGGAGAAACCTCGCTTGTTCTGCACGTTGTGTATTTAGTAGAAGGTAAAAGACTCCAATGGAGAGGACTAGGATTAGGAAGCAGCTGAACAATAATAGAAATTGTGTATCTTCAAAGGGCTACACAACTGTTTTGAGCTACTGTGCTTTAGCTTTCGCATTTGTAAGCCAGGAAAGCCATACCTGGTTTCGAAAGTCAGCTGTACTTACAGCGAAGACCCACAAAGCTTGGACTGTTAAGCACAGCAAAATAGTGGGCTCTGTGGTCCTCTAAATGATGGTTTGCTGTGTCCTGTAKGCTATTGTATGGCTTGAAATGGGTCCCATTTTTGAGTTCCTTTCAGCTGTAATCTGCCAGCTCAGTTGTAAAGTTAAGTGAGGAATCTTAAACCTGTCTTCATAAAAATATTGCCACTATTTGAAGCAGTTTAAGCCTTCTTTTCTTTTGGTTGTAACTTGGTAAGAGTTAGGAGACTTAATGGATACTTTACTATTTCAGATACGCAATGTAGGAACTGGACTGTGTGTGGATACTAAGCATGGATCCCTGGGATCGCCCCTGAGGCTGGAAAGCTGTGTGAAGGACAGAGGAGAGGCAGCATGGAACAATGTGCAGGTAACAATCTCTCTGATAACCCATCTACTCCTAATAAACTCTGGGAAGGAGAAGTTACAAAGAGAAACAAGTGTCTGTCTTTAAAATCTGTCTGGAGCATAATAGTGCTGCACAGCCTCACTTCTCAAAGGAACAAGGTGCAGAGCTCTGCCAGATGAACAAGGGGTCCAGGGCACCCCAAGACTTATGTACTAATTATACTTGATTGGCTGTGTAGCAGATGTGGCTTGTGCTTGTGGCGGGGTCTGGAGCTTAGCAGACTATGCAGAGCTTTTCCCTACACTTTGAAGTTCTCAGAATGAATAGAAAAAAGCACAGGAAAACAATATGCCAAAATAATAAAAGAAACCAGTAACAAGGCAGCAGTAATATGTAACAAAGTGAATATTAACTTCAAAGGTTGTGCTGAAAGAAGTAATCGAGAAGCATCGTGCATATTAATGGATGCAGACACATTCAGTAACTACTTACTATCATCCTTCTGACAGGAGACAAATGCATTATAAACACTCAACTATTGCTGGAGAAAGATGAAACTGGTCAGGCTATAGATTCACTCTCCTGACGTATAAGGTGCCAGAAATGACAACGTTATTATAATAGAAGGAAAGGAAATATCAGTTTGTCTAAACTGTAACAGCTGAGCTGAGAAAAGATGAAGAAGACAATGCCTCTATTACAAAGCTATACATAACTCTTCAGGGGAATGGCTTCAGTAGTTGGAGATAAAGGRATGTTGCATATCAGTTTTGAGGCATGAAAACTAGAAATGAAGCCAATTTCCTCGCACACAGTCCATGTTGTGTCAGGAGGTTCATGAACAATTAGTGTTGGCTTGTATTTAGGAGGAGAATGTGTTCTGGATTTTTGTGTAGCCTGAGCCTAAATGATTGTAGTAATTTCTCTTGCAAGAAAGGTTTAAAAGGGAGCCAGGAACAAAGTAGCTTCTCCTTGCAAAGGTTTTTGGCCACGCTGCTTCAAATAATAGTTCCATGTTATTTATGATCTTTCTTGCTGTCCCATGAGATCTTTGTGAGGAGAGGACTGTACTCCACCTGGCTTCAAAAGGAGTCCCCAGAATAGCCCTTGCCCCTCAGGGACTTAGAGGGAGGGAAGCATGTTGGCTGATAGCCCTGCAGCACTGCACTGGCTAGTGCTGGTCGTGGGAGGAAACTTGCACCCTGCTAGAGATGCTGTTCTTGTCAAAATGGAAAGCAAAACACCAGCACCTGCATTTAAACAAGTTTGTATCCTGCGGGATTTAGTCCTGCCATGCCTAAAACGTATAAGCCAAGTCACAGTCGTTAGTCTGAAGATACAGCTAGACTTGTCTCATGCAGTGGCCAAAAGCAGATGCCAAGCAAAGAGTACTAGGAGGAGAGTACGTGTGGTGTTCTTTCCACTGACCTCCCAGCTTCCAGCACTGTGGCTTAGGGATTTCCAGGCTTCATCTGCCAGTATCTGACAGCTTACAGCAAGGCCAAGACTCTGCTAGGTGTTAATAAGTTATACCTAGTTAGTAGAGATAACACCCTTTCTCTTCTTTTCTGTAAAAACTCCCCACCCTCCCTTTCATTTCACTGCAACAAAGGGATCAGGAAAGCCTGAGAGATCATTGCAAGGTCAGTAGAAGAGAGCTTCAGGAAGCACTTTGCTAGTGTTTGTTCTTCTGGCACTCCCATGGAGTGGGGTGGGGACCTGAGGGCCTCCTCGTTTCTTGTCTGAGAAGGCATAGGGATAGCCTCTTCTCAAGGTGAATGCAGGCTGTTTGTGCAGAGTAGGGTATTTACTGCTGGTATAACTCAGAGCTCTTGTAGCTCTCGTCCTTTTCTGCTAGCTGGGAAATGCTGTAATTGGTCAGCTGCTCACTTAATCCATGATGTGTGTCTGCATTGCAGAGACACTCAAGGCTGCTTTTAGTACCCAAGCTAACTAGCATAGCTGTTTGCAGCAGCATAGCCTCATTTAGCATGCTGGGTGGCAGTCTGCGGGGTAGCTGATACAGACCCCCGTAGTCAGCACTCTCCAGAGGTGGAATTAGATTTCTCTGAGAGTTCTGTCCTTTCCCTGAAGTGATCCCCACCCTGTGGGCAGAGAAGGGAATGTCATTCTCCTAGTGGAAGCATCCTTCCCTGTACCTGCTGTCCTGAGGGCTCTATTTGTCCTGGCAGATATTCACCTTCAGCTGGAGAGAAGACATCCGTCCTGGGGATCCTCAGCATACCAAGAAGTTTTGTTTTGATGCCATTTCCCACAGCAGCCCTGTGACCCTCTATGATTGTCATGGAATGAAGGGGAACCAGCTCTGGAAATACAGAAAAGTGAGTGCATGTGTTTCTGTGTGTGTATTAAAGTCTCAAATTGTCTGTAGGCACCTGGATTTCCTTAAAATGACACCACTCATGTTTTATTCATCTGTTCATGTGGCTTTGATAAGAGTATCTGTGGGCAGTTWGTTGTCAGTGTGTCATCAATTAGCTATTATTAGAAAGAGGCGGCTTCCCTGTTCCTCCAGTTAGAAATGCTGAGCCCTATTCCTCCAGGGCTTGCTATGCAAAAGGACATTCTCCTTGCAGTCCAATCCACAGGTGGCAGTGAGGTGATGCAACACCCTCAAAAAACCTGTTTGCAAAAAGGTGTGCTTGGTTTATTTTCTTTTGAACACCAGAAGATTATGCCAAAGTTAGATAAGGATTTTAATCCTTCTAAGCAATGCTTATTTGGTAAACTGGTGAGTAAGTTTTTGACAAATGCTCTGTCCTAGTCCTTGCAATCTGTATGCACAGTGCCATGGAGTGCCTTCAACATAATGTGAGCCTCTAAGCTGGAGAATCTGACTTCAGAAACAGCCTTTGAGCTTCCCAGTGCAAATATGAGGATTGGGCTAGATATATTGTTAGGTAAGGGTAGGCAGCTGGTGAGAGAAGATAGTACATGCTGACCAGCCAGTTAAGTGTGCAGCAAGTTCTTCAGTTACATGGCAGGTGATAAAATGGTTTGTCTTGGCTTTTAAGCTTCTTTCTGTTGGTTTTAAGTAACTGTGCYTCTCCAGTTGGCAACCTCACTTCAAACTTCTCTTCTCTAGGACAAGACCCTCTACCATCCTGTAAGCAGCAGCTGTATGGACTGCAGTGAGAGTGACCGAAAGATCTTTATGAATAGCTGCAATCCTTCATCTCCAACACAGCAGTGGATGTTTGAACACACAAACTCAACTGTCTTGGAAAAGTTTAACAGAAATCTTGATCTTTAAAAGACTGAGAAATATATATATTTATATATATATACACACACACATATATATATATGTGTGTGTGTGTGTGTGTGTGTGTATGTATATGAAAAAATAAAACAATTATAGTTTTTACTGCGGGGGGTTACAAAAATTTTTTTAAGAATACTTTTTTTTAAACAGTTAATGAAGGTAAAAGGGAGAATCTCAGGAGAAGGTGTTAACTAGCAGGCCAGTCTTTATTGTGAAGATGCTGCATCCTTCTCTTCTGGGGATGGTAGAATTCAAAAGGCTTTTCTAGAGCCACTTCTGTGTTGAGACTGCAACAGAAGTTCTGTGTTTAGAGGAGCCTGAATGTGATTCAAACTTGTTTTTTGTGTGTGTGGTTTTTTTTTTATTTACTTTTTTTTTTTTTT
>NW_028186657.1:3379681-3390122 GCF_003343005.1 Rhea americana
ATTATTCTCCATGACCTTTGAAGTACAGTACTTTTTGTAGTTGCTTTACCACCTGCTAAAGCATTCACACACAGGCGTTTTATATTCCAAAGTCCATATAAGTAAAATCTTGAACACAAAATTCCAATCCTCCAGTATCATGGGTATCCCCCACTCCCCCCAAAATGACATCAGAATGTAAAATGAAATGAATTTTCTTTGCCCTAAACCAAAAAACATTTTAAGCAGGTCTAGTGTTGTTATGTTTCAAATGATAAAGGAATGCCTTCTAAAGGAGGTGAGGCCAAGTGTTGGAGATTTCACTGTAGTTTTGAGCAATGAAGAATCTGTGTTTCTGGTCCATTCACTTTGCAGTCAGTTTGTTGCTTATTGTTGAATTCTCAAGGTGAAAATTTCACAGAGGGCTTCTAAGTGAATGCCGTTCTTACAGGTTCACTAAGAGCTTTTGTGTATCAGATTCCAAATTTGCCTCTCATTCAGCGTCTTTTTAGCATGGACATCTCTAGGGTTTCTCAGAGTTATATCTAAATAAAGGCAAACTTCATTTTTCCTTAAGAGATGTGAAGGCTAATTCAGTTTGCAATTGGTGTGAGCAGATTAATTCAGGCTAAGTAAATCTGGGCTGAGATTAACCATTGGTCTTTGTTTGTCAGTCTGAAGTTTATTCCAGGCATGATTCCTGTGGTCAGTGGTGTATTGCTAGGCTTGAGGGAATGTGCTGTTAATCTCTGCTTCCTTCCCAGTGCCTACAGCACTGTACAGTTTGGTATGACTGGAAATCTGTTTACTTAAGGTGAGATGTGGAATTGATGGGCCAGTTCCATTGGTACCACAAAATCACAGAATGGTTGTGGTTGGAAGGGACCTCTGGAAATCATGCTCAAGCAGGGTCACCTAGAGCACGTTGTACAAGATTGCATCCAGGCAGGTTTTAAATATCTCCAGAGAAGGAGACTCCACAGCCTCTCTGGGCAACCTGTTCCAGTGCTGTTACCCTCATAGTAAAGAAGTTTTTCCTCATGTTCATATGAAACTTCCTGTGTTTCAGTTTGTGCCCATTTACTCTTGTCCTGTTGCTGGGCACCACTGAAAAGAGTCTGGCCCTGTCCTCTTTACATCTTCCCTGCGGTTACTTATACATATTAATAAGATCCCCTCTCAGTCTTCTCTTCTCCAGGCTGAACAGGCCTAGGTCTCTCAGCCTTTCCTCATATGAGATATACTCCAGTCCCTGAATCATCTCAGTTCCCTGTCCATTGTGCAGTCAGTCAGCACTGCAAGGCATTTACCCTTCTGTTTTGACTGCAGGATATGTCAGATACTGAACCAGAATTGTCTCATCCTCAGAGCTGCAAAAAAGTACTGATACTGAGAGATGAAAAGGAGACCATTGGCTTCAAGTCTATTTTCGAGTCTATCTGAAGTGAGTGCATATTAGAAAAAAAACAAAACAAAACAAAAAAGCACACTGATTTAAAATGAAATTGTTACAAAAACAGATTCAATAGTTCATCAGACTTAAGTCTTGTACTGAAAATAGAAGTCACATTTTCTAGTAAAACTGTGAATCAGCATGCAGTTAGCCTTTTGTGAAGATGCTGCATAAAGCAGTAAAACTAGCCCTTTTCCAACAATTGCCTGGCTGGACTTTGTCCAACTGCCCATGCAGGAAAGCTACAGGAGGRGGCAGCATGCAGTGGAAATAAAAGCTTGAAACATTCTCAGGAAGAACAAGGTAGCTCTCTCCAGAGGGCTCTGATACAACATGGTTAATGGACTTCCCTTCTTTGGAGGGGCATGAAAGCTCTGCCCTGGGGTATCTTTCTCTTCTGTGAAATCAAGGAGGTTTTCGCCTAGAGTCAAGAAATAAGCAGGCTTCCCCTCTCCCCCCGCCATGCAGAGCTCTAGAAATAAACCCTTTCTTGTGTTGCTGATTGTAGGATTGTTGTCCATGTTCCAGACCTATGTTTGGAACTTGAGAGCAGAATAGGATAGCTGCCTTTTGAGCTGCCAAGTCTGACGCATTGACTGCAAGTTAGGTTTAAAATCACTTCCGCCTCTTGCTTCCTTGAGCTGAGCCTGTCTCTGATCTGTCCTGCCAACTCACCTGGAATATGCAGTTACAGAGCAAGGGAAACATGAGCAGCTGGGACTGAAGTTTGCAAAATATATTGGGGTCTCACATCTTGGGAGTGAAGAAAGGAAAAAGTCTCTTGACTAGGCACTTTGCAGCAGTTTTGCAGCAGCATTTCTGTGAAAGTGGGACCAGTGTCAAATAGAGTTGACATCTTAAGTTCTCCATAACTGCAATATGTCTGTCATGAGGAGCCCTTTTCATTCYTATGAGAGAGAATATCAGTTTTTCTTGCTTTGTGTCTGGCTGTTGCTTTCCTTAAGTTATTAATGCTCTCATTAGTCTAGTAGTGCTGAGTCTGGATTGCTAAGTGGCCTGACTAGATGTCTTTATGTATGTTTTAAGACCTGTGGAATAAGAAGCTGTTTACCCATGGACAGTGCTAGTTTATTATAATTGAGACACAGTCAGTGAATTATATATATGAACTGCCRGTCATTCTGCTTACAGCTTGCAGGGTGTCTTAGTTTTCCAATGAGAGAATTAGCTTCTAAAAYGCATAGTTAGCATTGTACTTGAGCTCATCTTTGGAACAGGGCTTTGGAGTCCTAGCTGCTTGGCTTACTGGATGCTTGCTTCAGAGAGAACTACAATAACGAGCAGGTCTTCTACTTCTTAGTAATATTAATTTGGTGGGAAAGGACAACTCTTAGCAGAATGCACCAGAAGATTAGGTAATACTGAGGCAGTTCCTGTTCGACAGCTGATTGCCAGTACAGGGAAACTGGAGCTTTGGTGGCAGTGGTCCCACCGTGTTCTTCTCAGTATGGTTGATCACATCAATTTTTTCAAACTTTGGGATTTGAGTGTGGTAAATGCCCCTCAAATTCTGTGCTGTTCTCACTGGCTCACTGGGCTTTGAGCTATATATTTGTTTACATCAATYTTACTTTTCACTATCTTAGAGGCTTTGCTGACTAACGAGAAGACTTAATATAGGCAACCATCCACTGATTGAGAAACAGAAGCTGCATTTCATGATCTGCCTCTTTAATTGAGCCTTTGCTGAGCAATCTGGTTAATTATTCCAATTACTTTTGGTTATTTGTACGCAAAATTGCTAAAGCATGAATATATAAGGAAATCTTCACATCTACATGCATGCCAAGAGTGGAGACTAAATACCAGTGATTATATAATGCAAAATAAATGCTTCTCATTTTTTCCCCGAAAGTATTCAAACAACTCCTATATCCATGGCTGCATAAATTCTGCTACTTCTAAATATCAGAATCCCAAACAACAGGGGAATCCCTGGATATGTGTTATGTCACATAATGATACTTTGATTTGCTCTTGAAGCTCTTGTTGATTKATATGGGTGCTAATCTCTAAGGCCAAGAAACAAAGTAATAGATTTTGTGCTCTTATATGTGCAAGGTGTCTTTTTTCATGCCTGGGAATTAACYTTTTTTTCCACACCATAGCAGAAGAACATGTGAGCCTTACTGAAAGGGGAATACAGCATCATTAAAATAAAGATGTGCCTTTTTACATGTAAATGTACAGCAAATGCCTAAACTTGAACCATTTCCTAGTGCCTTGCTGGACAAGAGAGAAGAGGGGAGGAGGGGGTTAGTGGGATAAGGGTGTATGAGAGAGCTTGACTTTCACAGTGTTTGTGTGTGTGTGTGTGTGTGCGTGTGTGTGTGGTTTTTTAGATATTCAACAGTCAGTACAAAATTTTGGTGAAATTTGGAAGCTCCTGGGTTTCTCTATTAAACCAATATCGATAATGACTGGGGTTTTTTGTCACTCCAGATAGGAAGACTTGGAAGTTATAGTAGCTTATCTTCGCTTGGTACAGTATAATCACKAAAGCTAGACCACGGGATAACTTGGTTGGCTTTTAGTTGTTTCACCTCATAGTGAAGGCTCATGCATTTCAGCTACATCCAAGATTCTGTATTTTGTGTTCTAAATATCCAAATCAGAAATAGTCCCAAAGGCATATCAAATCTGTACTAGAAGAGTCTTTCAGAAAGTCAATGCCTTGAATAACTAGTAAACACTTAAAATGTGTAGTTCGGTCTCTAATACAGAAGTAGCAAGAAAGCAATTTCTGTGCATAAGGCTGGTTCCTTTACTGGATAATTCCAGTCAGCAAACTTTCCTGCTCCATTAGCAGGAAGCTGCTGTGTTGAGACAACAATGTATTGAAAGTCAAATAGGCACCACCAGTATGTAGTATTGCAAGAATATAGTGCTCTTGTAACTACTCTAGAAGCATCATAGTAGCTACACTGGCTTACATCACTTAAGTCTTTCTCCTACCTGCTAAAATTCATATGGGACATAACTGCTGCACAAAAAGAAAGTTTCATTTCAAATCATCTTTCAGGATATAGACAGACATTTGAGTGGTTTTGACTGGAGAGAATAGACAGCCTCGTGCAGTCAGCCTGTAATGTTTTCAACTGAAGAGACTCCGAGTAAAGTTAATATAGGCTGGCTTTGCTAGCATGTGGGATTCAAGTTGCATCTGCATCTACTCCAGGTGCTCCATTTCATGTCAGTACTCTCCAGTAACCATCTGCAACAAAGGATCCTAATGGTGCTAAACCAGTCATTATCTGACAAGCAGCAATCCAGGTGTGGTTCCCATTCTAACAGCATTATTTAGCATGAGAAGCAGTTTAAATAGGTAGCAAACTGTTGTTAAAATGGTGAATAGCTTTAGGATAATCTTGGGGGAAGAGGGGGGAGTTGTTAAAAGGCCTTTCATAGGCTATAGTAAAAGGGGAGCCAGAATCAGAGACTGGAGTACTGGGATCTGCTCCCAGTTCCTCAGTGACCTATCGCTTGATCCTAAGCAAGGCTAGTTTGCTGCATTTTCCAAGCCTATRTAATATTCACCTTAAGTGTTTTATTTGTTGACCTAGTGAGCATTGTGTCCRTATCTGCAGTTCAAGCTGCAGTTCATCACCTGGTTGGAATGGAGGAGAAAGATTCAATGGGTAGAGAATGGGAAATGTGAGATCTGAAATTTCTACCAGCATTCACCACTRACATGTCAATTCAATTCATTCCATATTCCTCATTAACCAGTCAGTTTGCCTCATCCACATTATAAATTTAAAGTATAACTGAAATAAACTGACCTCCTGCTCTGATTGTTCATTCTTAGTGTCATGCTTTAACTTGGAGATCTGTGTATAAAACTAGACAATGACAGATTATGGAAATCCTAATAAAAATCCTTTGCCTGTTTTTTGATTCTGCCTCTGCTAGCTGAGTATGCTCTTTTATTCACTTTATTCTGAGCTTTCTTGATGCTTCTGTATTACCCAGAACGCTTCAATGGTTCCAGCAGATGTGAAGGATTTGGAGGTTTTATTTAAAGCCCCCAGATCTTTGTGGTCTCTAAGCTAGAAGTTCAACTCTAGGAAAAAAAGTTTTAATCCCAATTAGCAAGAAAGCAAATGTGAACTTGGACAAGGAAACAAGATAAAAACTGATCAGGCTAATAGACTAAGACATTAGCCCTTATGATAACAGTAAAAATAGCTTTAGCCTCTAGGGTGATTAATGGACTTAGTTTTAAAATGCATTTTCCAGGATCTTGGTGATAAGGTCTAAGTTTGTCTATTCCTTGTACTGCATGCATTTTATCTGTGAAACTGGATGGTGTCTCTTGAACCAGTGTATATTTATTTCTGTGCATATTAGGACTGACAGCCTAATATCTGGGTGGTAAAGGACTCTAGCACTTTAATGTAGTAGCTTTCATAAATCGGGAATCATTGATCGAATGCCTAGTGTTTTTAAGGTTGAATGGATTTCCTTTTATAATATATTTAAAATAAATTTTTAATGTGTTTTCTGAAGCTGTGTATGCAGATATGACTGTCCCTGCCTGTTCTACTCCAGTGATTTCTCTACTACTTAAAGAACAAGCTTAGTTACCCTTTTCTCGTGTTTGCCAGAATAGATTTCCTGCAGTAGTGCATTGCTCTCCTCTGCCCTCCTTGGGAAATGTGCTTCCCTGCTTCTCTTTGTATTGGGCATCAATTGCAGGGTTTGCTGTGTTCATATATGAGTGCCCAGTTAGCTCACATCTGAGTGCTGGATTGGGCATACGTGGTAAGTCCAGTTAGCTGGGAGCTGCAGTGTGGCCTGTGTTGGTAGGAGGCCATGAACTGCCATGTGCTTGTCACAGCTGCTTCCCAAGACAGCTGTTAAATCAAGGGAAGCACCCTATTGCTCCCCAAAATACCCTACCCTCAGAGGAGCCTGCAGTGCCCTGGCTCAGACAGTTAAGAGCATGAGCTACTAGGGCAGGAGATGCATGAAACCACATGTAAGGAGACGCATGGGAGATACTGGAGGAGATGTGGAGGGAGAGATAGCTGAGGAGATGTGCAGCTAAAGACACTTGAGCCAGGAGGTGCTCCTGGCTTTAGGGTGCAACCCTGGGGACTGCAGCCCATGGGGAACTCATGCTGGGGCAGGGACATCCCTGTGGGAGTGCTGCCTAGGAGTGACTGTATCAGGGTGGGGATGTCCCTAGAGGCTCACCACCAGTGCGGGGGTGGGGACAGCCCTGAAAAGTGTGGCCCACAGAAGATTGGGGACACCCCTGTGGGACTGCAGCCTGCTGGCAACTRTGCCAGGGTGGGAACAGTACGAAGCATAGAAGAGAGGAGGAAACTCAGTAAGAAGCACAGAGACCATTGCGCACATGTCTGACCTCCTGTGCTGCTGTTGTCTCACCAAAGGAATTGGGACAGACTGAGCATAACCTGCAGCAAAMGCAAAGGAAATTGAGACTAGGAAAGGGGGAAGATAGGTGTTTGGTCTAAGATGAGCCAGGAGAAAGAGAAGGAAAAGTCTTTAAATAAGCATTTACTTTTTTTTTTTTTTCTCCATGCCCAAATCAGGGAGTAGGAGTTTGTATTAACTGGAAAAAAAAATCCCTGAGTAGGAACTGCTGCCTGTGATGCTCTGTCTCTACACAGTGGTGCATCATCCTCCACCATGACCAGCTAGTGATCAAGCTACAGCTAACTTTTCATAGGGAGGAGCTTTTGAGTATAGCTGGTTGCTACTTTGTATGGGTAAGTACTTTAAAGAGGCTGAGGTGGGATGGTGCTGAACCTTGCAGGCACTTTCGTTCCCCATAACACTGGCACTCTGTCATGCCTATATGGTGATCCCTACAGTCCCCGCTGGAGCATGAACCTTGCAGTCCTCTCACAGAGCTCTGCAGGGGAGCCGCTCTGAGAGGGGACACCTGAGCAGCATGATCCACGGTCACATGCCTGGGACAGTTCCTTCCGTGAGTCTGCCATCAGTCAATGGTTTGAGGTATTGCAAAAAGCTTTTTTCAAAGCTAACTTGTGTTTGCTGCTGAGATACACATTCATGAGATTAAAAGGTTAAAATCACCTGAGCCTTGCGCGTCTTGTCTGAACTGTCTTTTGTTACAGTTCAGGGAAGTTCAGCMTCTCACAACTACTGCACAGCTTAGGGATGGTTGAAACTGTCCCTTTCATTTCTCTGCATCTCTGCCTTCGGAGGAATTGTTGGTCCATCCACCCTATTACTTAACTGCATGGAGTCAGACAAAAAAAAAGCAGTAAAATAAACTGAGGGGGAATAGACAATAGCATGTGTGAAGGAAGTGGAAAGCCTCTTCCTCTAAGGAGCAGCAGAGAACTGCAAGGAGTGCTCCTAATGGAAGATTATGTGCCATGGGTCTTGACTGCAGGAACATTTCCCATGTGGGAGCTGTGCCAAAAGCTGTGAGGTGGTAATGCACATTTTAAGTATTTTAGCAATGTCACCATGGACTCAATATAGGCCACCTAGAAAAATGCTAAAGAGAATGGGAGTCGGGAGAAGGATACTACAGCAGTGTTTCCCTGAGCCCTTACAGTACAGAAAATAGAAACAGTCTGCTGATACCTGTCTGGAGGTAAAAAGGCTTCTTCCCAGCACACGAACATCTTCAGCAGTACAGATCTTTCGGAGAAAACGTTTCTGTCCCAAGAACTCTATATGACTCAATTAAAATAGTAGGCAGCAGATGACAGCTATATAGCAGATGTATTTTAGAGGGCAGCGCTGCTTCAGTTTTAAAGATCTGTGCAAGTTTCCCTAATTTGATTAGAGGGCTGATTTAGATGGGGAAGCTATTTCAGCTTCAAAGGCACTAAAGCTGCCTCCATGCTGATGGGTTTATGAAACATTGTTTCTCACTTCATTGCTGTTCGCACAAAGAATTATTAGATCAGGTTAGTGATAGATACCTAATAAAAAATGTCTCTGTGAAGCAGTTTATTTTACAGCGAGCTAGTTCCAGACTAGCAGACTGTCAAATCTTGAGGTTCTCATGAGGATGTGCTGAAATGAACCRCAACTATATGAAGATGTCCACATGCTTCTTTTTTTTCCAGACTGAAAAAATGCATTGTTGTGTTAGGCTGAGCTAACACAACACTTAACATTTAATTAGCAAATCGACAATGASGAGCAGTTTTTTCCCTTAGTAGGCATTGCAAAACAGGTTAGAAAAAGATATTCATTTGCACAGGCCAAAAGGTTACAGCCAAAAATGAAATACAGAGTGAAAGTAAGTACCAACCTGTTCTAGCACTGATTGGGCCGGTTTTTTCCAGCCRCTCCCACTGTCCCATGCAGCACCTAAGGAATTTTCTCTCCAGCAGGGGCAGGAGGAACTCCCAGCTTTTGCACACTTTGTCTCTTGTCTACTTGCTTGTTGCTATTATCATCTGTCCCTGCAGTCTGTGCTTTCAGCTTCCAAAACGTCAAGATAGTCCTCCTGCTTGACAGTCTAAGACTTCAGCCTGCTGCTTGATTTTTATTTGTAGTGTTATAAAGAAAAACATAGAAAGCTCATGATGGAGAGCTCTGAGACCTCCACACAAGTGCTGTCATCATCAACAATGGTGTTTTCCCTTTTCCCAAAAAAGGCTTTTTTTTTTTTTTTTTTTTTTTTTTTTTTTTTTTTTTTTTTTTTTTTTTTTTTTTTTTTTTTTTTTTTTTTTCAGAAGGGTTCATACTTCAGGTAAGCAATTCAGCTAAGTGCTTGAGGGTAAACTTGTTTGCTTTCACTGGAGTGGCCAACTTCTGTGAGTGCTGTTCCCAGGATTGCTCACCATGGTTTTCTAGCAATCACAAGGACAAACAGAAGCGATTCAGTGGCTGAGTGCATCAGCAATAAAAACTAAGACAAACAGGCATAACTTGAGAAAGAGTGTTAAGACTGTGCCCTGTACTCATGATTTATTCTGAAACACATTTTTTATTGGCAGCCTGGAAAATAMATTTTTAGTGTTCCTCCGTTTTCTTGTTGGGAGCAGGCAGAACAGGTTGCAAGATGCCTGTGTCAGTGTTACTCTGAAGCAGGCTCGTCTGATCGAGGGCTYTGAATGGCCTCTTTCTTTCAAACGTATTTTGTGTGTGCAAATTCAGCATAGTCTATCCTGTAGTAGACCATATTGTTCCACATGCATGATTTGGGACTTCCAAGATATTTTGTTCTAGAGAACTTTTTTCTATTTGTGCAAAACATTTTCTTCAGGAAGACATAGTCCTTTCCTATTTGCATCTGCCCACATACCTTTTGACACATGCAGACGCTGCCTGGTATTACAGAGGTGGCAGCATTTCCCCACAGATCAGTAGGGATTTCATTTCTTTGTGAAGAGAAAACAAATGCAAAGCTTCAAGTCAGATTTCTTTGGGACACACTTTTCCAGGTCCAATCATTTCACCATCTCTGGCTTTTAAGTAGAAAAAACAAATCTTTAACATTTCAGTCAGGGACTCCTGCTTACACTAGCTACATCAGGAGCCTCAYGTGATGCTGTAGCCACGAAGATACTTGCAGAGTACATCCAAGTGAGTTTTTTGCAAAGGGGACTGTGCTAGAAACGCACACTCAGCCTGGATATCTGCTTTCTTTTGTGGTGTATCAGTGATGCTGATGCAGCTTTTGTCACCTGGAGAGAAATGTCGGGTTATGACCCCGCGGCCCAAAGGCTGAGGCAGGCGAGCGCTGCAGCCAAGGGCTGGCGCTTCGCGACGCGGTGCGGCTGTCTCTGCCGAGCAGGGCGCCGGCGCCTCCCGCGCCCTGCGGGGCACCGCTGCCCTCTCCTCCCGGTCGACAAGGCCGGGCGCTGGCTCTGCCGCCGCGCTGCCTCAGCAAACGCTCCTTCTTCTCGCAGGAAGGGCAGGCGCCGGCCGGCGGGGCACCCTCCTAGCTGCGGCCGCTCCCTCCGCGCCGGCGGCCGTTAACGGCCGTTGGGGGGGGGGGCGGCGCCTTGGCAACGGCGCGCGCTG
>NW_028186657.1:3391112-3412147 GCF_003343005.1 Rhea americana
GACGCGCCGAGGTGAAAACACGGCGGCGCCGGCCTTGGCGTGGCCGTTAGCGAGGCGGGTGTGAACCCGCGTTGGGAAGGGCCCTCGGTGCGCGGGAGCAGGCTGTGAGCGGAGCCGCGAGCTGTCCGCGCTTCGCAGGCGCCAGCGCTTGTTTTCACTTTCGTGTTGGAAAATGCCGGCGCCCCTGGGCGACGTACGTTATGTGGGTCACAACTCTTCTGGTGGGGTGTAACTGGTGGATTTAACTGGGAAGATTTCATGGTTCTAGTGAAGCTGATTATTCAAAAAAAAAAAAAAAAATGTCGCAGCCGCCTCAGCCTGGGAGGTGTGCTACCTCCTAAACGGAGCAGCGGCGCGTTTGCTCGGCGGTTGGCACCAAACAGCCGGATTTGCTGCTGCTGACCGCTTAATGACATTGAGTGGCAGCTTTCAGCTCCAGGGAGAAACAGGCTGCTTGCTGAGTAGAGAACAGGTAAAGTAGAGCAGCCTGCCAGGTTTACAGACGGAATTCCTTAAAAGCAACTCTGTTAACATAAGTCTGCTCTCTATGCTTTTCTTACTTGGTCTTGAAGAATTAAAACAACTGAAAACAAAAAGGTGAAAATTTGAGTCGGTCTGTTTCAGCTTCTTCAGTTGGTTAGGTTCCTTTTATACAGCCAAAATGCAAAATATTGTGTGAAGAGAGAGACTAAATTTGAAAAATAAATTTATTTCTAGAAGAAGTGATGTTTTTTCCTGATCTAAGCATTCAGCAGGCTTTTGTAGTGGTCCAGTCACTCCTTTCATTTTAGAAAAAATTCTGTGTTATCAGATGAAAGACTTTAGAAATAAAAAGAAGCAATTAGGCTAATGAAGTAACAGTGAAGGGAAGTATGAAGCTGGCTATGTAAAATGATTTCAAATGTAGGATGCATTTGTTGTCTGAAGACATTTGTGGCTTTCTGATGTTAATTTTGATCATTTGTGGCCCATTGTTATATAGATACTATTCCTTGGGTTACAGGAAAAAAGACACTTTTTCTTTTAGTTTGCTTGTTTTAACTAAGGTTTTATTCTGACCTGACTTTGAAACAACTTGCATTAATAATCTTATGTACCATTCAAACAAGAAAGTTCACAAGCACAGGACAGAATAATGTTTTTCTTAATTACTCAGTGGTAATTCCTGAAACAAATACATTTCCTGTAGGTGATTACCTTTTTTTTTCCCTCACTCTTTTGACATGTGATCACAGCCATAATAAAAGAATTTATCAGCAGAGTTCTGGGTTCTCCTGGAGTTCTTGAGTCCTTCGCTTCCGCTCTCTTTAGTGTTTGTAATGTAAGTTATCTTTAATTCAAGAATATGATATCAGACCTGGGGTTTAAGATTAGAATTTCCTTAATGTCAGTTGTGCGGTAGGAAGTATGCTGTCTGTAATACTGGTGTCTAAGCAGCTTACAGTATTTTGATTGTTTTCTTTCACCACTTTTGACTCTTAGGTGAGGCATCTGTATATTTGCGATTTCCACAAGAATTTTATTCAAAGTGTCCGAAACAAAAGAAAGAGAAAGACAAGCGATGACGGAGGTGACTCTCCTGAGCATGAAACGGATGTCCCAGAGGTTAGTAGGGGGTCTGAAGTGGGTGTAGGGTGCTTTACTGATTTTGAGCATGTCACAGTTTCACTTAGAAATTTTCATGTATCTTAAAATCTACAGATTTTAAGTTGCAGCTTTACTGAAACCACTATGAATTTAAAGTCATCTTTAGGAAGACTTTATCTGATGTATAATATTCTAATTTTCATCATCATCCCTGGATTAGTCCTTTGCCCGTATAAGACTTTCTATAATGGTAGGTATGGCAGTGTAACTGCACAGCTTCACGTATGCAGAGCTTTCAAACAGTGAGGTGTTAAAATAGAGTTTAGTACTAATCTTCACTTAAAAGGAAAAATATATTTTTAGCAATGCCTGGGGCCCCAATATGATTGTTTGTTATCTAGCATACGTTGTCTTGCAAAGCCACCAGAGTCCATCTGGTCAGTCACTGTATGCTTGGGTAGATGATGTCCGAAGGTGTTAAGCTTTCCCAGATTATTGCATACAGTATTTTGGTTCTATTTTAAACTACCTTCAAATCACAAACTGCATTCTTAGTGTGCTTTTATTCTGAGGAGATCTTTTTCTGTGTTACAAAACACACTTTTCTGTGCTATTGTTCACAGTATTTGCTTTGATGATGATTCTAGTACTGATGACATTGCGAAAAGTTGCGCAGAGGTGATGTTCACAGTGGAGCCAGGCTCCAGCTGCATCAGCAGAGCCCTCTGCTGGAGGTGCCATCGAGACTGGCACAGCGCATTTTTGTTCTGAAAAAACTAGAATTGTTTTGTCAGCAAAGCTATGTGTCTGCTGGATGTTCTGGAAAATAAAATACTGTRGAAATTTTTTTKGGGGGGTGGGGGGATGTTTTTAGAATATGTCACTTTGTTCTGGTTGCTAGTGATCTTGTTCAACAGAGTTTTCAGCCAAAACTTTCCAATGCGGGGTTTACCTTAGTTACTAGAATGATCGGTGAAGAGCTAATCGGCGTCTGAGGATGTTAGTACTGTAGAGCATGCAGGCTGTTTGGTGGTAGAAAACTGAGGATGCACATCATACACTGCAGAGCTCCCCGCTGAGTTATATCAGTCATAATGCCCTTTCTTCTTGGTTTTCAACAGAGCTTCCTTTTGTCTTTGAAGCATGGCATTTCCCACATGATCTTAATCTTCCTTCCTGTAACCTCCCCCTGCTTTTAAGTTGTGCACTTTCCATTGAAATATTTGAATTGCATTTCTTCTCCATTCTTGTACTGGTTTATGTCACAAGCCATTTGTTCAGTCCTTGCTAAATTGATGTCTCATATGTGAGCTTTTTAAACCTTGTGGGATCAAAAGGTTCCCCTTTGTTCAGAGGTTGCAGAGGTGTAATTGAGAGCAGAAATTGGCCAGCAATTCTGTTGACAGCAAGTGAACCAGAACAAAATTTTGTATTTCCCTGAGGCTATTTTGGTCCTTTAGTATTAACACGTACAAAATATACTTAGATTTGTCACTAAGGCAAGCCGATATGGTTCTGAATATGGCCAAGGAGCAGCTCTCTTGAGGAAGAAAGAGTTATATTTAGATAGCTTCTATTACGCAGGAATGCAGAGCTCATCCCCCTTCTCTGCATCACTTCCAGGTTGACTTGTTCCAGCTCCAAGTGAATACACTGCGACGTTACAAGAGACATTATAAATTACAGACTAGGCCTGGACTCAACAAGGCTCAACTAGCAGAAGTAAGTGATGACAGAAGTTGTATTATCTTTGCTATTAAAAAAGCTATTATTTTTTCCTCCTCTGCTCAAATGCTCCTTTCTTGGATGCCAGTACCTTTAGTGACTCTGACTCTCCTACTAGTTTATACTGTGTGCCCTGTGGTGAGTTTCAGGGGATGGTGCCAACAGAAAGCTGCATGCATTCTTTCACCTGAGGCAATCATGGAAGCTTTGGAAGCTGCCTCTTGAAAGCATGTCTTAGTAACATGTTTTTCTCTGCTTCCTTTCCCTCCTTGTTTATAGTCACAGTCAATTATAGACACCTTTAGGGAACAGAAACAGACCATAGTTTTTAGTGGCCTGCATGCTAGTCTTACAGAAACTCAAAGTTACATACTAATAGTCACTTTCAGTGTCTCTGTTAGTTTTTCTTTCCTCGCAGGCACTTGAACTTGTTGAAATTGCTTATTATTAAAAGCAAAAATCACTGACCATGACTTTAAATTCCATATTTCCCTCCTTTATCTTGGCATCTTATAATTCTCTGTTAAGTCAATAAAGGGATCTCTCCTTGGGGCCTCTACCAGTTCTTTCACACCACGTGAGATACCTGTTAAAAGCATAATTCTGTTGTTTGTGCTTGGTGTGCATCTTGAGGTGTGCACCTGCTCGCTCTCCTGAGTTGATCTGAAGGCATTCTCTGGGAAAAGTCTCCTCTAAGCTTGGAGAAACTATATCAGTTACTGAATGGTAACTAATATTTTTCAAGTTGGACTTTTACAACTGTTTGCCCAAAGATTGAAAAGTTTGTTTTAGGTTTTTTAAAGCAAAAAAAGACCCCAAAAAGCCAGCAAAACTCTTTCTTGCTTTCTTTCAAAGTAGATTAGGGAATGAATGCACAGAATGTTTAGGGTAGTGCATGGAAGAGTAAGGTGAATGAAACAGGGTGGGTGTATGTCCTCCCTAGTAGACCTGATTTGTCATGTTCTAACTAACCAGTTCATAGTCTCTCAGTTACCTCCTGCCATGGAGTACCACATACTTAGGCAATTTATCATAAATATGCCCAGGAGAGGGAAAAAAAAGGATAAAACTACTATGCAAGCAGAAAATAACCTTAAGGGGAGCCTAACTTAAAGTTGTCACACACTTCCCAGATTTCCTGTGAAGTCTGAGCAGCTTTGACCCTACGCTGGATCCTCGTCCAGCTCCCATGCTTGAATCACTGCTGCCTGAGGCTCTTAGACACCTGCTGCTAACCCACCGTAAGGAAAACTCAAACTTCCATAAATCTTCTTGGAGTGACTCATTGCTCAGCCTGCATCCAAATTCAGTTCTGGAGCTGTGTTGGATACCAAAAAAGTGCTTCCTCTATATGAGAAGCAAATCTCCTCTCCAGCTTCAAGATGTTTCTTACATTCATTTTTTTCAAGAAAAAGCAGCTAATGATCAATGATTTATGCTCATGTCAGAGAGGGGTAGCTCTAGCTGAACCCTGTCCCTCCTGTTGCAAATACCTGATGTTCCTTTCGGTGAAAGCTTACCAGTGCATTTTGCTTTGGACAAAGATTCTCATTAGTTTCACTGTTGATTATAAATCTTTGCTGCATCTAGTTCACACAGAAAAGCGTTCCAATAGTTCTGACGTTATCCTTTAAAATACTGAGATTCAGGGAAAACTTGCTCTCCAAATAATCTCAGCATGAAGTGACACTTAGAAGAGGCTATGCTACTTTGGCAGGAGGACGTTCTGGCTTCCAAATTCTGCTTGTAGGTTGGCTTCAAATACTGCTGAGATAGCAAGACTGTTTTCTTCACATGCACATTCTAGCTGTATAGAGAAAGAGAGGTAAATGAGGACTGACAGTTTGAATTGGTGCATATTTGCTTAAAAGTTTGTTATGCTCAGTGGCCATCAAATCAGTTTCGGAAAGTGCAAAGAACCCCCAGTTATGATTATTTCCACTCTTTAATTTCAGAATTTCTGTCTCTTTACATGTTTTCCTTCTAGACTGTCAGCCGTCACTTCAGGAATATTCCTGTGAATGAGAAAGAGACACTTGCTTATTTCATCTATATGGTGAAGAACAATAAGAGCAGGCTGGATCAGAAATCAGAAAGTAGCAAGCAACTAGAATGAAGACTAACAGGACTTGGAATAAGGGAGACCTTGAGGCAACAGATGGTATTGTGCATTTTAGGTATATAAAAACTGTTGAAATATATTGTAAATTTCTTTAAATGCAGTAAGTCTGGATGACAGAAAATATAGACATTCTTATCAGGAATATTTGAACACATGTGACCAGCATGTTTCTGAAGACTTTTCTTCCTCTCATTTCAAAGTCATATTGGAATAAAGAAATGAGGATAATGGGGAAACAAAGTAAATCTGTAGGACTGTGGAGTTTGTCAACTTGGTGTTTTAAACCATTTCTGGAAATCTGCATCACAGTGCAATTTAGACCACAAATGGAATTTATTCACTGAATTCAGACTGCATCACAAAACCACCATGCAATTTATCTTGGCACAGGACTGGAATAGCAGCAGAGAGAAAATTCATAATCAAGGTACATGGGTCAGAAGTTTGTCTGAAGCTTGATCCCCACCTACACATGACTTGACTTGCCTTGAGCCAGTGCTTCAAGTCCCAAACTTCTACAAATGCTTCAGCACACTGAATCTACTCCAGTGAATGTGACTTGACCATTTTGATTTTTTTTTGTTTCCCAACATGGAAGCCAAATAACTCATTGAAACCRTTTTTTTTCCTAATTTCTTTTATTTAAAAACTTGCTACTTAATTGTCTGTTAGTATTTGACAACTTACGTTTCCTCAGAATGTGGTATTAAGGCAAATGTAGCTTTATCTGCTGCATTTGATCATGTTGGTAGAAATGCTTATTTAATTCACTCAATTATGTGTGTTTCCCTTATATTAATGGCTCAGCAATGTTAAGTGAAACAGCAGGTTAAGACATCTGCCTTTTAATCTCTGTCAGATCAGGTATGAGTCACAAGTGACATGAATTTTATACTGAAGTTAGTCTTTAGCAGATGTCACAAAACTGCTGTGTAGATTAGTGTGCTCAGCAGTCTCCATTTAGTGTAAACCAGATTTATGTTAATGGGTGTAGCATCATAACCAGAGTAGTGAACTAACTGGAGCATGTTGCATTTCATCTGTCTTTGCAATGCAAGTGGACAAAAAGTACTGAAGCACTCATCTCTTGTGAGCATTACACATGCTTTCATAAGAATTCTGTGAAACAGTGTAGTGTGCTGGTGCTCTGTAACTGGGCGCTGTAGGAGGAAATCACTCTGATTTTGTTATTTAAAGCCAAGGTGTCCTTATAAATAACACAGTGGTTATTTTGGCAAAAGAAGCTTATGAAGATGTTGGTTGTGAATGACTGTTCTCCAGTGACCTCAAATTCTATTCAAGGGGATTTTTTTTAAAAAAAGAAAAAAAAACCACTGTTCTCTTGCTGTCCTAACCAATGTCTCCATTCTGTTACAAGATGCCAAGACTCCTCTTTAGAGAGTATATTCTCAACAAGCCTTAAGCAACGAACTGAACAGTAGAAAACATTAGCTAGCATTTTGTCAATGGCAGGTTTTAATATTCCAAAACTGGATGAAGCTTTGTTGAAGAACTAAACGTGCAGGTCAAAATCCTAACTCAGTACTGCATCACATGTTCTGTAAGGCATGAAGGGTTTACTTAGTGAAGCTCTTGTTGAAGCTCTCCCAAGGTCTCTTTACCAGTCAAGTCACAACTCAAAGCAAGCTGTTTGCATCAGCTTTGAAATGTTTGCTAATATTGCTAATATTCCAAATATGCAACAGACTTCAACATTAAGTCCTGTGTCATATGCAGAAATACTGTTATGGTACCTGTCCCATTTGTGAAGCTTTGAGGAGTATGATTGTTCCAGCATTTCCTCATTCAATTCAGTGTGAATTTTAAGAATGTCAGACAGAAGAGGGATTCAAGGAACGAGGAGAGAATGTCTTACATCAGTATTTCATGAATGTTTAAAAATTTCCTAATTACACTGGTCCTTTCCTTATTGAAAGGATGGAGTAATTCCCACATTAGTCAGCATGATCTGGCTTCTCTCATTCAGGACAGGTAGTGAAGAGGGTATGTTCTCTGAATGTATGTACCTCTTGAAAGTGCTCATGTAATCAGAGGATATTACCAAGAGAAAATGAGTTTCTGAGTTGAGAGTATTGCCTC
Organism: Rhea americana; assembly: GCF_003343005.1. Lineage (NCBI taxonomy): Eukaryota > Metazoa > Chordata > Aves > Rheiformes > Rheidae > Rhea > Rhea americana. The sequence goes on from NW_028186657.1 coordinate 3,398,647, forward strand.
ATCGTAACTTCTAGACCAAAATTGTGAAAATGCAATTTGGGGAGGTTTTTTGTTGTGAGATTTCTTATTCCTAACAGTAAATAAATCTGTTGCGGTGTTTTAGCAGCTAGCAGGAAATTGATTCTTTTCACACAAATATGGTGGCAGGTTCCATCTGTTCAGGTATGTTCACTGGTATGGTTTGTGTGGAGGGGGTATCCGGGAAACCTTCTTTTTTTTTTTTTTTTTTTTTCCTTCCCTCTGAAAATGGTCAATTGATGTAAAATGTCATTGCTGTTGGTTTCACTCTTAAAGCAATTATACTTTTTTGAAAAAAATTTAGTGAATTGTGATGATAAGTTGTTTACCAGCCATTAGCAGTTGTTTATAAGGTGGTAAGCTTGGAGGCAAGACACCAAAACCTGAAGAGTCTTTAGGTGTCAGACCCCATGGCCTTATAAACTCTTGCAAATGCCTTATTATCTTGTTCTCAACTTAGCTAGAACAAAAAGCCTTCAGCAGAAGGATGATGTCTTTTTGGAAGGGTTAGTCACTTTGTGGCTGCCATGCTATAAACTGAAGTCACATGTCAATTCAGTAGCAATATCCATGTTCAGGGTGCCTGTGATTCTTGAAAAGCATTTAGTATCTAATAACCAGAAAACGCAACAATGCAATTGTCATTCTATGTAATACCATTCTGTGTATTTGATTCCATATGCTGCATGCCAATTAAAGACTTTCCAACTTTTTTTTCTTTAAGAAAAAAAAGAAAAAAATTAAAATAAATGTGTTTGAACCTCACACATGTGAAGCCATGAGGTAGGATATTTTCTCAGCACTTTTAAGATGAGACTCGTTGGAAAGATGGAAGACCCAAATTGCTTTGGCTGGCGTGATGAGACTTTTTTTTCCTTTTGTATTTTGTTTTTCACGGATGGGCCTTAAATTCTGTCTAGCTTTGAACCATGGAGCACAAGCCTTGGGGGCAGGGAGGATGACCACATGTCACCTTCCACCTGTAATACTGGACGCTTATTTCTTACAAGCCTGCATAGCTGACATTCAACCTGGGGCAGAGGAATCATCTTTGAAACCCTGCAGCCATTACGTAGCCTATTTCAATTACATAGCCTAATTCAATTCTCATTGAAGAGCTGCATTAACTTCATTAGACTTCTGGTCAGATACAAAGCCATCAGTATAAAATACAAATAATGTGGAAATATCTCGTCTAGGCTTAATTATTCTGTATACTGACCCTCTGTTCTCTTTAAGGAAAGAAGAAATAATTATTGCTGGTAATTATCAGCTTGAGCTCAATTCAAGGGAATTTGAAGTGTGTGAAGACTTGAGTTGGTGGCAATTTGATGGCTGAAAAGTGCAAATATATCCAAGGAGGCTCTGTTTGCATGCAGTTTTCATAAATATCTGCATCTCAAGGAAAATTGTATATCAACCTGAAGTAAACAATTGCATTAAAAGATGATGTCTCTTTTGCCAGGCACTTTGGATGTTCAAACTGAGAAAAGCAGAGGTGGCAGGTTTGTACTGCTTGCCCCAAGACTCTGGTGTCTAAAATTTTCTTAAAAGTGTGGCTGCAAACCATTAGATACCTTAGTGTGCAAGACTTGACTGAAATACATTGGCATTAAAAGTTAGTCTTAAGTGCAAGCTGGTTTCAGAGGCTTTGAAATCAAGAGCCAAAATAATGCACAGTATGTTTCAAGCAGGTCATGATAGCAAAGAAAAGATGAAACAACATGGTCCCTGGAGAGTCTGAATGAAACACTTCCAGTGTTAGCAGCATGAGGGAAGATGTGTTCTGTATTAACTCTTATAATGGATGTTTAATGAGAGGAGAAGGGGGAAGGTGTGCACTTTATGTCTTTTGGTTGAGCCAAATGTGAATACCAATGGGAGATCTTCAGCAGTAACTGCAGTTGGAGGGGGAAGGAATGGTCTGCAGGATTGTTTATTTAAATTGGCAGATTGTTATACTTCCCTGGAGCACTAGCGTCACTTTGCCTCTACAGTTTAAAAAGTGGGTAAGATGAGGTATCCTCCCTTGCAAAAAGGAGTGCTTGTCCTGCCCAGAGCGTTGACTGAAGAGTCCCAAAGGTGGAAGAATGTTGTTGATGCCTCACTTCTCTTGACACTGATGCCCTTTAACCATCTCTAGCTTATCAAGTTAGGGACTTTTGTTTTCCTCTTTCAAAGTGCAAATTAACTGTTATGATGTAAGATACTCCTTGCACTTTTCACAGCTAACCCCAGTCTCACCTTTTTGACTTGCCTGTTTGGAATTAATTAAATGGTTGAAGAAAGTGTGGGGAGATTGTGGGGGGGCTCCTGCCTTAAATCTGAGTTTCCCTTGCAAGCAACTCTGCAGGCCATCCTGTACAACAGCAGGTAGCTGAGCCCCAACAGGGCAAGGTTTGCTTCTGTCCTAGCCACAGCTCTCCACTTTGCAGCGAGAGTGCTGGGGAAGTGAATAGTAGGTAACTTGCAAAATAGCTTGGAGTGTTCTAATAGGCTTACTGGGAGAAAAAAAAAAGTGTGTTCCCTCTTCTGTTTCTGGCCTCCATGTGTTGTGCTGATCTTATGCCAAATGTTTTGGACACCTTGTATTTTTAACTGTGTAATATAGTTGTGTATTGTTAAAGCAACTTAGTAACTTATAGCAAAACTGTAGAACTCATTTCTCTGAGGTAGAGGAAATGTCCTGCTTCCACTGTGTATGAGACTTTAACTCTGTACTGTCTGACAAAGATGAAGATGCTGAATTCCACTTTAATAAATGATCTATCTAGCAATAAGGTCTATGTTTCCTTCTGTGTTTGCCTTTCTGCATTTAGAATATTTGGCTCCAATGGAGTCGTGCTTTGCACAGTTGTGTTGTGCCAGGCTTCTCTGATTCACTGTCCTTTCCCTCTGCCTCCCTGGACTGAAAATATTGCAGATGTAAAGGGGAAAATGGCTCTTTCATACTAGAGAATATTAAGCCCGAAGTAGCAAAGTCAATTTATAGGATTTTTTTTATGACAAAGGTGTGTGGGTGGCAAAGAGACAAATCATGGAGTCTTTTGAATGCAAACAAAAGGCTTTGGAAGCAAGATGAAGTTAGTTGGATAGTCACATTACTTTGTATTTCTATGACTTTTTTTTTTTTCCACCTATCATGAACTGTCAGTCAAGTGCAGCATCTCATTTGATTCATCTGTTTCCTAATGAATCTCATTTATATCTAGATCAAACCTGCGTTTCTGCTTCCTTCAAAAGTGTACTTTGGCCATCTTCCATATACGGCTTCAGCTGATGAGACAAGTTCTGCTACAGACGCTGACAGGTAGCACCACAGTGTTAAATCAGATGAGCTGAGAGAGTCATTGACATTCCTTTCTTTTCCTGTGAAGTGCTTTGTTTAGTTTAATTTCATTTCTTTTTTTTCTGTGTTGCTCTTTCTCCTGACCGTTGTGTTGCGCGTGGCATGGCAAAGGCTTTTTTGCTGTTGTGAGAAAGTGATGCCAGAAGTTGGGGCTTGAATACTTTGTTCTCCTGAACTGATACAGAATTTCTCAAGGCTGTGCTGGTATTGTCTGAGGTATGTTTAGACTTCATTTTGGGGCAGGAAAGAAGCTGTAGGGTAGCTTTTCAGATTGTTGGGCTCTCCTAAAAGATAATAGAATACTGAGAGTTTATACTCAAATGCATGACTTGAATTTATCATCACCAAAATAAATTGTACTGTTGATATGCAGTAAATATTTGCATATGTATTTCTTAACTAAATAATCCCACAGCAGTTACTGTATCCTTATTCCTTAGTTCCATCTTACGGCAAACTAACTGCTCATCATCACTGAATTAATGGCAAGTGCTAAAACATGCTCTGGAAGGAGAGTGGCAGGTTATGTTGCTGCTCTTCCTGTTTGCTCTAAGGTAGCTTCCAGCTATGCAGAATTTGTCTGTACGGCCAACCATGCCTGTCCTTGCAGGAAAAACTTGGTCTCCTTTGTCCTACGTCTCCAGGTAATAGCTTCTGATAGTGAGGACAAGGGAGTGGGAATAGGAAGGGAAAGGACTTTGATAAAATAGAGTAAATCATGCAGATGCTTTACTCTGTTGTGGGAAACAATCAGTGAYTGGCACTTACGTGCAAGTCTACTGTTCCCTTAGCTAAAAACAAACCTGGATGTATTGTAGAGCTGGGAGAGATGGAACTGGCACATCAGAAACAAATCCCATGTGCTCAGTGCTTGCATTTGTGGACACATCTGGAGGYTTTTGTGATGAAGCAGGAACTTGTGCAAGATAACACGCTGCTGTGCCACAGAAGTACTGCCCCTCTCAGGAAACTCTGTTGAGGAAGACAAGACTAGAGATGCCGCAGGCAAGCAGAGGAGCATCGTGAAACAAAGAAAAACAGTGGATCACTTCACGGGACATCACCCAAGCGATACCCAAAGGAGGAGGACGGCTGTAAGCAGCAACCTGTTGTGCAGGTGCTGTTTTTATCACGAGAGGGTGTGGAAACTCCAGTGACTTAAACTCTGTGGATTAATCTGTTATTTGTATATGCTAATAAATAATGCTGCTTAATCTCATGCTGGCTTCCTGCCAAGAAACCCACACAAGACTTCACACTCAAAAACAAGGAGGAATCTGTTCCAATCTCTTTTAATATATTTACACTGGAAAATTGGGCAAATATCAGATTGATCTGATCAGCCTAAAATTGCTCATCCCTCTCTCTGCTCCTTGCTACCGTGTGAGGGCAGTGTTAGCTCAGCAGCCCAGGTGGTGGGTGCTGTGCAGCCAGCTGCACCTCCGAGCCTGGGGCTGTGTGCAGCTGGCAGAGGGACCAGAGCCATTTTCCTGTCCCAAAGATGGCTCCTCGGCAGGAGCTGGCTGTGTCAGATACCGGAAGTGGGACTATACTGTAGTGGGATGTGGAGATCATAAAAATGGTTTGTTTGAGTTTTTTTCCTGGTGGAGATTGAAATTGCACATGTCCGATTCGCTGCCTGAGCCTTCCTCCGGCCGCCTCACGCGGCTGATGTAAACCAGGCGTCGGTGTCTCTGCTCCCCAGCAGAAAGGGCAGTGCAGAGAACTGGGGGAAAATGTGAATGAGGATTTGATGTTTTTATGTTTTAGAAATGTGGTCTAGCAGCCTAAGTGTGGAGGCGAGAGCCTTGGGGCAGGCTTTCATTTTTTTTCATTTCGCTTGTATCCAATAAGGGATGACTGCACAGCTCTGCCGGCACTCAGTCTCGCTTTGCCAGGCGCTGGAGCCAATTTTGCATCTCTCATCTTTGCAAGCAATGTTGGCTTCTACCTAACTGCCTCAAAGCCCCATAATGTGTTTTTACTTAATTGTTGTGGAAGATTTTCCAAGATCTGCTTCCTTTATGTGTTTCAGGAAGTGCTCTGTGATGACTGCAGCATCCTCAGCAGGGAGCACCAAGGTGGAGACAGAGCTGCCCATGTAGGGAGTAGCAGAGACTGCGACACAGGTAAAGAAGGAAGTGTCAGGTAGGTGAGATGGCTTTGCTGCTCCTTCTGCTGCTACTGCCACAGGGTTAGAGCATGTCCCTTGGACTACCAAGGGACCTGAGAGCACAGTGAGAGGCACAGCATTAGCAAGCTCACTAACCCAAGCTGCCACCACCGAGCAGGGAGGAGGCTCTGAGCACGAGAGGTGTGTGAACATTACTTCTCTCTTCYTTGTGCTGTGTGGGTAAGTCTCCCTTTAGAAAGGGAAAGGCAGTGGGTTGCATCCAGCCGTCCCAGAGCCAGCTCATTCATAGTTCAGTTTGGCCTCTGCGTTTTTGCAAACTCCTGCGCCTGTTGAGCAGGCGGGAAGCCAGCAACCAAGGCCTGGCCAGCAGCCCTGAGCAATCTGATCCCCTCTGTTTGGTGGCTTGCCATCCAAATCACTGGCCTTTCGTTGGGCTGGGGTGGGAAAGGCTGGTGCCACATCTAGCCCCTCTATGCGGAGACACAAGGAAAACAGCCCAGCATCTTCCTAGCTTTGCCTTRCCACAAGGGCAAGCAGGATCCCTGTTGGCATCCCCAAACGATGCCTTTCAGCTCTTCCTTCTCTGTGCCAAGCAGGTTGATGTTCTCACTGATCCAAACCCACCTGCCCAATGGAACCATTTTTCTTGTCCTCTGGAATTTCTACCGGTTTACTGGGTGCCAGTCCYGGCCCTCATACAGAAAGCTGGCCTGAGATTCAGGAGCCCTTTGTGCGTTGCTACTGGCCTTGACTAAGCTCCACCCTCTGTGCCTCCACTTTCCTTGGAATAAAATGCAGGTTTAAGGCTCTTCACTGACACAGTGACACCAGTGAGTACAGGCAGAGCTTCTGTCCAGGGCAAGCACAAACTAAAGTGCTGGGGGAGATACAGTCCCTCCCTGGAAGAGGCCAGCCTGCTTCCTTTTCCCCTTTTCCTCCTCCTGCTATCCATGCTGCTCATCAGCCCCAAGCAATGGTATCTCCACAGGGACTTTGCACCTCTTTGTGCCATGTTCCTAGAGAAAGAAGGCCAAAAGGGCATTGGATGTGGAATCGCTTGGGTTTAGCCTTACACCACCAGCTTGGTTCCTGGCCATTTTGCTTAGTGACTTGCTGAACGCACAGCCCAGACGTGAGTCTGAGCCTAGCTAATAGGCCCTTAGTGCAAAACCTGCTTCTCCAGTATCTCCATCAGGCATAGAACCAAAATAGTGGGAACTAATTAGGAAAGGCTAGCAGACCAGGGAGCTTCAAGGCTGACACAAACTTAGTGTGCCAGCTCAGACTCAGAACTCTCTGCCTTCTCAATTTGGGAAGAGAGCTCAAGGCTGAGGCAATTAAACCAGCCTGCTCTGGCCCCTGCCACTCCCCAGCTGCTCCTGCAGGTCAGTTGCAGGCCATGAGAATTTTTGTCAAGGTAGCTACAGCTTAAGAAACAAAAATCTCTTTTCCTCTCAATTCCTCAGCTTTCACCCGCTAGTAATGCCATAAATTCYCCTAGTTCTCTGGTTACTGTAAAGTCTTTCAGGGTGGTCAGGACTTGAATTCCTAACACTAAAGAACTAGCAGGCAAAAAAGAAACTTTGTGAGCAAGGACCTTCCTAACCTCAATGATCTGTTGCAAGGAATCAGCAGGGCTCCAAGTGCATGTTCTTGCTTTGCAGTCCCTCAGCTTAAACCTCTTTGGAAACTACCTTCCTCGYCCTCCTCTTCCAGTAAATATCCTCCCACCAATCCACACTTCCCACTTGTGCTCCAGCAGGCCTGTTGACTCTTTGGCCTGTCTGAACTGCAGGCTACTCAGGGCCAGCACCCTGGCTGCTCCCRCAGCCTTGCTATTGCAATTTCAGCACTGAAGTTACTAGGAGAGGCAAAGCTTTTACAGATACACCTGATTGAAGATGGTGCAGAGCCCTTCTCTGTACAAATCTCCTTTTCACTGCCCCTTTCCTGAGCTATAGGACACTTATTCTTCACAAGACAGCCCCAACKTCCATCCTGGAGCTTAAACCCAAATGCTACCTAAGAAGGAGATGGGCTGCTGTGCCACGCACATCACCCACCTTTCTTGAGGGCTGTGCTGAGATGTCATAGGAGATCAACAGGAAATTGGCAGCAAAATTGCTTTACTGCAGGAGAAGACACTTGCTAATGGCATTACTCCACCATCAAGCAGGGCAAGGATGGGTGTTTGTGCACAAAGTAAACCATATGTGGGGAGTAAATGCTCACTTCTCCCAACACCTTGCACTAGGAGTGGAGTGGCAAAGATTGGCTTTGGAGAGGTGGGGGCATGAGGCTGGAGGTGAGTTTGTCTGTTGCTCAAAGGACATGCTTTGAAAGGTTGGCCCAGTGCAACTCTATTTTCTCCCAGCATGGACAATTGCATGGAGAGACACACCCCAGGCCGAGCTCAGTGCTTGTAAACCCAAGCAAGGATAGGCATAAGGGTGCAAACCAAGTGTTGTATTTTTTGTTTTTAAGTTTGGCATTTTTATCTGCCTTGTGGCTTTAGAGACTTTCGATGCTTGGATGTTGTTTGTACAGCAATGTGTTAGAAATGCATCTTCTCTTTAGATGAGTCTACAATCGCATGACTCTGRAAGCATGGAAAAAACTTAAACTTTGCAACTGAAGGGGCTTCTGTTGGATAGAAAGCCCTCCCATACTGAACGACACTCCCAGAAGAAAAAACTCCTGCTACTGCAAGCCTTACTCTAGTTGATGTTTTTCTGGCACGTCTGCTGCTGCCAAAACCTGTCCTTGGGTTTCTGCCTCGTACGGGTAACTTGAGGGGTGGCGGGGAGCTGGCGCTCCAAAGGGGGGAGCGTTTCCCGGGCGTGTAGGCAGGACACAGGGATAGAGCGATACTGCCTCCAAAGTAGTGCAGGAGGAGACAGTCTGGCTTGGGAGCCAGCAACTGGGCTGAGAGGCTCCGAGTGTTGGGTGAGGATCAAAAAGCTGCCCTGGCAGTAAATCTTTCACCTGCCATGTTACTTACTGGGACTTGTGGCCATTCCTCCGAGGTCGGCCCTGGGTCAGGATTTCTCCTGTCTCTTTAGCCCCCAAACCTGGAGATTTTTGTCTTATCTTTGACGCCATCTTGACACCGAAAACAAATTATGGCCCAATTACCCTTCTCGAGGGAGGCTGGAGCCACCTTAAATGGCCAGAACCGCCAGGCGCGTCCTTAAGAGCAGGTAATTAGAGCGGGGAGGGGGCAGAGCCGGGGGACCCCCTTGGCCCCCTGGGCATGGGGCTGCCCTCCTGCTGGCATGGCAGGAGGTGCCTTCACCCTCCGGCRGGCCGGGCTGCGCCCGTGGGTGCGTGCTGCAGGGGTGGGAGCTCCCGGCACTGGGCCGGGTCCCGCCAGCAGGACAGAACAGCGCTGGGCGCCGGCCGGAGAGGCCTCCTGCCCGTGACCTTCGGGGCGACCTTGAGCGGGTCCCTGGGGACCGGCCTTGCCTCTCGCTCCCGGCGCTCCTCGGGGGCCCCCGCGCCGCTGGGCGGCCCTGCGCTAGCCCCAGGGAGCCGCCAGAGCGGAGTCCCGGCTGGGACACGAGGGGCTCTCGGACACGGTGCCGCGCGGGTCAGCACCGGGTCCTGCGCGGCGGTGGCTGTGAGCGGCTGCTCTAACGTCCCGCCTGAAACTGAAAAGTCCTTTTTCTCTTCCTCTTCCAGTGCCGCGTCCCCCAGTGATGTCCCCCGCATGCTGGCAGTCATTCTGGGTGCCCAGGCGTGTGCGCGGGGTCGCAGCCTGCAGCGCTCTTTTCTGGAGGCCTCTGAGGCTCCCTCGCTGCCGGGGCAGGCTCTGCCCTTTGCAGGGGAGGCCAGGAAAGCCCCAGCACGAGACGCACGTGGAGCCGGTTCCCCTCCAGGAGCCAGCCCAGGGAGCAGAGAAGTGAAGCTGTGCAGAAGTGTGTGACATTGCCCCGCTCCTCTGGCACTGCAGGTTTAGCTCCAGGTACCGTCTCACTCCCCGGTGAGCGGGTGGCTTGGGCTGGGGGGGGGAGGGTCTTTCTGTTTTTTTCTTTTCTTTTTTCTTTCTTTTTTCTTTCTTTTTTCTTTCTTTTTTTTTTTTTTTTTTGTCAGATTGGTATTTTATTTGGCTCCATACTGTCTACCGGGCTGTCCAGTGTAACCCTTCCCTTGCTGCCTCTGCGATAAGGATAGGCTCCCCCAGGATCAGATAAACAGGCCCATAAATACCTAGAACAACAACAAGCAGGGTCTCSGTTTGGCAGTGAGGGAGAAGCATGCAAAAGAGACGGGAGCTATTGCTGCGCACACCAGACCGCAGCGGGGCACAGAGTGGGGCAGACCCATCGGCGTCTCTCCCCCAGCTCCTGCGCCGTTGGCCAGGCGGGGGGCGAAGGGCGGGCGGAGGGGACGAGGGGGCCGCCGGTTCCCCGCCGTCGTCCCCGGGGCCGGATTCCAGCGGGGGATGCGGCACGTATGATGTTGCCCGGGGCCAAGCGATCCGTGCGCTCGTGTGCTTCTGCCCGGGCGACCGCAGACGCAGGCCTGCGTGCCGGGAGTCTCCCGCTTCCCGGCGGCATCAAGTTCACGGCAGGGTCGAGCCGTAGGTGCGCGCCCTGGCCGCTGAGCTAGGCTAGATGGAAATTTAGAGCTGGCGGTCAACCGTTCTTCTTCTGCCCATGCAAAATTTCCGTGCAGGGCAAGAGGGTGAGCCTGAGGAAACGCGGCACGCTGCGTGTGTGGTGCCCAGGTGGGGACGGTGCTGTGCAGCGCCTGGCACCGGCAGGACAAACTGCCATGGGGATAGGATCCCACAGCGGACCTGTCCTCCACGCTCCCTGCATGAACAGGCCCCCGATCTGCTCTTCTCCAGCTCGGAGCTCCCCCTGGCACYGAACTGCTTGCAAATAAAGTCTGAAGCTCTCGTTTTGAGGAGCAGTGCAGCGCCGGGGAATGGAAAGGGTTTAGTGCTTGTTTTCACCCACCCCAAAACRCTGGTCTAATCACCCTGCACCCTGGCAGGGAGCTGGCCTTGCTGGGCAGGGAAACCCTCCGCAGGCATGGAAACGGAGAGCGCTTGCCCTTGGAAGCTCATGAAAGAGCGCGGGAGGCTGCCCTGGGAGAGAAGTTCTGCAGAAGTTTGCAGCCAAGAGGCACCCCGCAGCAGGAGCTGGTGGTAAGAAAGGCAACGATTCTCGCAGTGAGAGCAGGGCACCGGCCCGGCTGCGCGGGGTCTCCCCCTTCCCAGATGCAAAGCTGGAAACTTGTAAGACGAATAAGGCCGGAGGTTTTCAGCAGGGTAGTGGAGGGTCCCCAGACTCCAAAACGACGCTCCAGATAAAGCCTGCCGCGCGGGGAGGGAGGGGACCGGTGCGGAGAGGGGCTGAGGACCCCCCCCCCCCGCCTGCCCCTTGCTGAGGACCGTCCTGTGCGCAAAGTGCTCCCGCGTCAGCCGGGAGAGCAAGCCGGAGATGGCGGTTCAGCGCGTTCTCCCGTCCCGCGCCACGAGGCAGCCCCGGCTAGCGCCACACGTACACGGGGTACGAGCTAGCACACGTAAACAGGATCTGGGGCCGGACGCGTTTACGGTGCGCTGGATTACAGTGTTATGGTGATGGCTTGGGAGCTTTCCCGTAAAAACCCAGCCCTGTAAGGGATTGTGAAATTCAGCCATAAAATAGGGTATTTGGGGCAGATTTTCTGTAATTTTTCTTTCTTGTTTCTTTTTGTAGTGAATGTGTTTGTTTTTAGAAAGGCCCTGTTCTAGCTTCGCTCACGGAGTTGGTGCCATGCTAAACTTTTTATAGCATGAGCAAAAACAAAAAAATACCACCGTGGGCTGATTGCTCTGCTCTAGCAGTCAATTTTCATCTCAGCCTCGTTCAAAGAAATCAGAAAACAGGCTTGATTTGGGGTTGGGAAGACAGCTGTACAGCGGCTCCAACRCGAGCCCGTCTACCGCGCTGGCAGGCTGATTCACGCGGCCTGGACGTACAATGAGGTTTAATGACCCGGGCCGTTCCCCAACGTGTTTGCGCGTCTGGGGTTTGCAGGCTCCAGGAGCGGCGCCGCGCTTGCAGAGCCCAGGCCGTCCACGATTCTCGTAGCTGCTCCCTGCTTGTATATGTGCGCGCTTGTATTTATACACACACGCACAAAGTGGTTAGGAAACCTAAGTTGCTCCTCCGCAGATGCTCTGGGGTGAGCTGGTGTATTTTTGGTGTATGCAGTTGCACACGCACAAAYTGATAGACATGAGGGTGATTTATAGATGTTGCATCGTTAGTACAATACATTTAGCTACAAGCAAAAGCTTGATTTTAAATAGAAAACGCTCCCAGATGAACCTTCTGATTAACCCTATAATAACGTACAGCTCCTCCTGTCCTGGTTTTCTTTGCCTGACAAGAATTTGAGTTTATCCTGACATCTCTGGGAACGGCAACGGGGCCAGGCAAGGAATGCAGGATCGGGCCCTGCACCAGCGCGCGTGCCTGGGCCCTGGGAGCAACGCTGCAGGAACAAAGCTGGGTGCGCGCAAAATACAGAGCGAGGATTCAGCTTTAATTATTAAGAATTATTAAGGATTTGTGCCTGAGAAAAGCTGCACAGAGGAGATTTTAGACTGCACGGCCGTCGGTGTATCTGCAGTCGGAGGCGCCTGTTGCATTCGTACTGCAAGGAGGGGGGGTGGGAGGACGTTGCTCCTTCCAAAATGAAGCACAGGCAGCTCCTAAGAGGGGATCCCTCCGCGAAAGAGCTGCGGGATCCAGAGCTGCTTGGGCTGAAGATGTGGAGCTGAGCCCCGTGTCTCCGTGTGGGACCTGGGAGCGYGCTAATGCAGGGTTGCGGGTAAATGTCTGTGCCGTAATGAAGCGGGGCCTGCGTTTCACCAGGGTGTGCAGCCGCTGTAAAGGCCTAATCCTGCTGACTTTCCTGAAGTTTGTCTGGGGTCTCCTGGGTCAGGATCCAGCCTCTCACATGTATATTGTTGGGAAGGGGCAGGGTTCGGGCTCTAGGGTGGACCGCAAGTGTGCGCTTGTGGGACAGAACCAACTCCTAGGGAAGCAGAAGGGAGAAGGGGAGAGCTGCAATCTCTGCCCTCCCCCGCCCCCCCCCCCGCACACACACACCTCGGGAGGATCCCCTAAAGAGCCAGGTGCCTCCCAGGGTTTTGGGGCAGGAGGGGCTCTAGCTCCAGCTCCTTCTCTGCACTCGCTCTCTGGGCATTTGCAGCCTTGATGTAAAATGTGCATCTACAAGCCTGGCATAGAAAAGGCCCTGAGGAGCTGTGTGAAGGAGCCCAGGAAGGGAATTCCCTAGCGTGCATCAACCTGAGTTGGGCACGGACTTAGGGGGAATCCTTAAACCTGCAGAGCCCAGCGCCCTTCACCCCTTGCAGGCAGGAGGGAGGGAAGCCTGGCCAGGGAGCCCCGGTCCTCTCCAGGGACTGTTCCCACCAGCCCTGCTGCCTTCTCCTGCGTGCCCGCGCACCCCTGCCCCGGGTGATGGCGGTCGCTCTGCAGCGGCTCCCTGAGCGCGAACGGGCTGAGTCTGACCGTGACTGCGGGAGAAGGGCCCAGGGTGCGGCGGGGAAGGACGCGGGGGGGACCCAAGGCTGTTTGCATAAAGTTTTAATTTTATTTTTTTTTAATTATTTGCTTTTAAATACGTGGTGTGGCGCGCCCGGTCCCTCGGGAAGTGGTCATGCAGATCTGAGGTAGAAAACCCGGCACAGGAGCGTTCCCAAATGCACCTCTAGGTAGTTTCAACGCAGCCACGYGTCTCTCGGCCGCGGTCGGGCAGCGGAGGGGGACGGGACGGGACGGGGACAGGGTTCCTCGTATTTACAACGGCAAAAAACTAAAACCGTTTCGGCCCGGCCCGGCCCGGCAGGAGGGAGGGCAGGAGCCGCCGAATACTGCTTGCAAGGGGCAGGAGCAAAGATTACTTCAAACCGTGGAGGGCGAGCGGGGGGAAGCGGCTGGGCCCCGCCGGGGCGGGCAGGACGCGGCGGCCGC
>NW_028186657.1:3412273-3413526 GCF_003343005.1 Rhea americana
GAGGGGCGGGCGCCGCGGAGCCGTCGGGCCGCCCTCAGGGGTTCAGTTCCAGAGCCCAGACCTGCTGGGGCCAACCCGTCCGGCCCTTCAGCTTCTTCTCGCCGGCGCCTAAAGGCTGCGAGTAGGCTTCGGGCTGCTGCGGGAGAGGAGACGGAGGGGGGAAAGAGCGGTGAGGAGCAGAGCCTGCGACCCCGGCGCCAGCCCCGACCCTTCCCCCGGGGGCGGCGGGGCCCGCGTCTGCCTCCGCGGGGCCTCCGCCCGCGGCGGGGAAGCGCCGAGCCCGGCCGAGCCCGCGGCTCCAGGCGGTTTCTCTCCCGTTGCGTGTATCGCCGCGACCCGAGGAAAAAGTTTTTTTTTCCCCGCGTTGCAGCCCCGGGAAAAGCCGCCGTCCTTCCCGCGACGGCTCCCGACGCTGCCGCCCCGGGAGAGCGCCCGGGAGCCCGCGCCGCCCCGGCTGCGCCGCGCAGGGCCGCCGCGGGGGTTCGCCGCCGACACCCCCCCCGCCCCCCGCCCCGGTGTTTCTCGCGGCAGAAAAGGCTCCAGCAGGGCTGGAAAGGCAGTTTTCCACCCGGCCCGGAGCGCAGCGTGCCCTGGGCAGCGCGGCCCGGGGGGCGCAGCGCGAAGGTGCCCGTGCCGGTGCCGGCCCCGACCCTTCTCCGCGGGGGAGCGGCGCGGCGGGTCCTGACCGCCGTCCCGGGGCGCTTCTTACCGTCTCCCGTTTCCTCTTGTTCTCCCTGCCGTCGGCCTTCTTGAGCTCGGCTTTGAAGCCCTCGGTGTCCCCGGGCTGGCTGTCCTTGGCCAGCACCTCCATCAGGTAGGCGATGTAGCTGGTGGCCAGGCGCAGGGTCTTGATCTTGGAGAGCTTGGTGTCGGCGGGCACGTTGGGGATGCACTCGCGGAGCTCGGCGAAGGCGCTGTTGATGCTCTCTGTCCTGCGGCGCTCCTTCTTGGGCCCGCCGACCCCTTTCCGCCTGCCCAGGCGGCCGCTGAGCGCCTCCAGCCGCGCCGGGCCCGCCGGGCCGTACTCGCCGGGGCCGTAGCTGGGGCTCTGCCCGGCGAGCTCGGGGGCCGCCTCGGCCGGGCTGAGCACCCAGCCGGGGAAGTAGGCGCGCTCCGGGTGGCACCGCGCCGCCGGCCCCAAGAGGAAGGGGTCGTGCAGCATGTGGTGGTGGTGGTGGTGGTGGTGGTGCTGGTAGCCCCCCACCAGGTTCATGGTCCGCCGCGCTGGCCCCGGGGGCCGCTCTCAGGAGCGC
>NW_028186657.1:3413723-3428072 GCF_003343005.1 Rhea americana
TATAGGGCCGGGCCCCCCCCCCGCCGCGGAGCCAATGGGCAGGGGAGGATGCGCGGGGGCCCGGGGGGAGCGGGCCGGCGGAGGGGGCGTGCGCCGCGCTCCTCGCTCCGTTTATGCGGGCTCGCACCTCCGCTGCTCGCCCTCGCCGCTCGCTTGCTCCCTGCTGCGGCGAGAAGCGGGTGAGGAGCAACCCGAGGGGGGGACCGCAACCCCCTGCTCTGTCACGCTTCGGTCCCCTCCATGCCCTGCCCCGCTGCCCCCATCCCGCCGCGGGCACCCGTCCCGCCGGAGCGGTGCCCCCTCTGTGGCCGCCCCACAGTGGGTAGCAGGAGGTGGCAGTGGGTACAGGGTAGTCATGGGCACCCCGGACCCCTGACAGGCAGGCTGGGCTGTGCAGGTGCTTGGGGGCACGGTGACCCAGGGGCTTTCTCGTTCCCCAGTGCCAGAGTCCCGGAGCCACCACCTCAGTCCCGTCCCCACCCTGGGAAGGCTCGGCCCCATGGGGACAGGCACCTCCAGTCCCCCCCGATCCCGAGGCCCCACTCTGGAGCCCAGGTGACCGATGCAGAGGGCAGGCTGGGTGCCCAGGGCTGCACCCAAGGCTGCACCCAGGGCTGGGCCCTGACCACCCTCTGCTGCCTTTGAAGGGGCTGAAGCCGGTGGTAACAGGGGAGAGGAACTGCCGAAGGCTGGCRGTGGTGGACAGAGGCCAGGCTGGGCACACTGGGGTCCCTCTGCCTCCCCAGGGCTGGGCACAGCGGGGCAGTGGTGCCAGCGCCACTGTCCCCCCGGGCCAGGCTGGCACAGAGGGACGTGGTGGACACGGGGCACGCTGCATATGTGTGCTCAGCACACACACGCGCATTGCACAAACAGATGGTGCACTACTCACTTTCAGCACGCTGCACGCGTATGTGTGGCACTCACCTGTGTTGCAAAAATACACCCTGCACATGTACATGTGCTGCACACACACAGGTGAACCGTGCACACACGCCGCTCACACACACTGAACATGTTATATGCCCATACCACAAACACATATATGCTACATACACTGAACACAGATCTATGTTGCAGATGAACACGCCACAAATATCTTACACGCACACACACAGCTGCACATGCATGTTGCATACGCTTGCCAGCACATATATTATGTACACGCACAGCACTCATATATGTACATGTTATATGTACTGTGCATATAGACATAGAATGTGTGTGTTGCCTACATGCACACGCACATATATATAATATATGCTGTGTATACATGCACAGGCACTGTGCACATACACATGCATATGTATGTAAATAGAGTAAAATTACTTATACCATATACACACACACACAACCACGTCTGCACTAGGGCGGTGGGTTTGGGGGGGACGTGCCCCACATCTCCCTGTCGCAGCCTGGTCAGGAAAGGGCTGGGGGGGTCTGGCTGGGGCTGTGAGCATGTATTTCCCTGCAGCCCCTCCAAGCTAAGCGCAGCATGGGGCCCGTGGTGGGGACGGGGTGTCCTGCTCTCCTCCGCGCCCYGGGTGACAGCTTCCCAGGGTGGCAGCTCCCCGTGCCTGCGCTCCTGCCCCAGCCTGGCCAGGTGACTGAGGGCCGCCCCGCTCCTGCTGCAGGTCGTCCYGGCGCGGGCAGGCTGGGCACTGTGCAGTGGCGTTCGCAGCGTGGCGGGGCAGGAAGGGGCTTTGGGCCCAAGGTATGTTAGCGATTAACGGCACTTTCCAGCGATTCATCTTGCAGCGGAGGGTGGAAACGTTGGAGGGTTGTTTGCAGGCGCTTGTATTAATCATCCAGGCTAACACACCATTAACGTCCTCCTGCATTTTAAAGATGACAAATTTTATTTGACTTCTCTCAATCACGGTTCCCGGGCGGATTCGGGAGCCACTTAAATGCCTCGGATTTTCCATCGTTAGCTGTTACAAGGCGAGTCGCAAAGGCAGGAGGCGGTGGGGGCCGGGGCCCCCCCGGTCAGCCAGGGCACGGTGGAAGCGGGTCTCCAGTTCCTTCGGCTCCCGGAGGCCGGTGGGGGAAGGCCGAACCGGATCTGCCCCACTTCACTTCTCTCCGCTTTGTTCTTAGAGATGCAAAGACCCCCCCCACCCTTCCCCACCCCCCCTTAACAAGCGCCCTGCAAACATTTGCTAGTGATTACTTTCCCGTTGGAATCGGGCCTTGGGTAGGTTCCCCCCTCCTGGGGTTTCCTCCAAAACGGGGTGCCCCTGCGCGGAGCCGTCGGGCGCCAGGCCCCCCGCCTGGGGGAGGTGCAGGGGGTCCCGCTTCGTGCCCCCCGTCCCGCCGCGCCGGCACAGCACCCGCTTTCCGTCCCGAGGTCCCGCTGAGAAACCACCCGGCCTCCCCCCTAGCCCCGTCAAACTGCCTGGACGGGGTCGGTGCCGCTCGCAGCCGCCTCCGGGCGGGAGCCGGGCGCCGCGCCGCCGCCTCCAGCGTCCCGGCCGCGAGCCGAGCGAGCGCGGCCCGGCCGGGCCCTCGTCGGGCTCTAGTTCCCCCCCGCGCCGCGGCGGGGCCTGGACCCCGCGCGCTTCGCAAGCGCTCAGCTGAGCAAATAGTGGGAACAGTGCGTTGATTTTCCTTTGGAAAATCGTTCTAATCTTTCGTGTTTTAATAAAATAATAAAACCGGAGCCCTTTTCACTCCGACACCTTCTAAATCAAACCAGACTGCCTTTGTCATGGCGTCCAAATTTAGCACTTCTCAAACTTTTGGTGAGTTTCTGTAATTTCATGTCTTCCCCGCTCGCACCGGGGGAAACGCCGAGCGTTTCGGATTAGGCGATTTATGACTCGCGTCGCGGGAGGAACCACGTTTCTCTCCACCTGTTTTCCTTCAAATCCGTCCCAGGGAGCGAGGGGCTGCCCTCGCGGCTGGCCGGCCGGGTGCCGGCGGGGGGGAGCCGGTGCCGCGCGCGGGGCTCGAGGCGCGAGGTCGTCGCGGCTCTCGGCGGCCCCCAGCACCCGGCGGGAGCCGCCGGCTCGGCACCCCTCACCTGCCCGGCCCCCGGGGCCGCGGTTTTGGCCCCGGGCCCGCGGCCACCTCCTTATCAGCCCCCGGCGAACCGGCAGCCCAGGGTGTCCTGTGACTTTGACGCCAGCTCTGCTCCCCCTCCCCTGCTGCCTTATCTAAATAGGACCGTAAATCAGGGCCTTGGCAGATGCCCTGGCAGGACAGGGACTCCATAAAAAGGGGCTCTGCTCCTGCTCTGTTTACATTGCAGCCCCGTAAAATATTCCCCTTGTCTTCCCTGCTAACGTTTCCCTGCAGCGTCCCGGCACCCTGGTGCTCCGCGATCCTTCCCCCCCCAACCCCACTGCGGGAATGGGGGGTGGCGGGGCCCCACCACAGCCCCCACGTGCTCCCCGGCCGCTCGAGCCCCCCGCCACCTCCGCCCCGAGCGGCTCCCGCTGACCCCCCCGGCCGCCGCTGTGAGCGGGGAGCCGGGGCTGAGCTAGCTCCCCCCGGGCAGCTGGGTTGTGTCTAAAGGTGCCCCTGGGTATTTATAGCACTCGCCTGAAATAATGCAATAATAATCACTCAGCACCTTCCTCGCGTTTCTGCTTCTCCAGGCCTTGGGGGGACRGTTGCGAAAGGCCCTGGGAAACTGAGGCACGAGCAAGCGCTGCTTCAAAAGCAGGTGCACGGTGCCAAGCGGGACGGGCTGCCCGGGGGTCACCGCTCTCGGGGGGCTGCTTTCCTCCCGGTGGCGTGACGAGACAGGCAGCCTGCCGGCGCGCACGGAGCGGGCGGCTGCGTCCGTCGAGGCGCAGCGCTCGCCGCCGCCGCGGAGGGCGAGCCGTGCCGTGGGCGTCGCGGCGAGCTGCGCCGGTCGCACCGAAGCCGCCTGCCCCGGGGGCTTTCGCAAAGCTGCCGCGCCGAGCGCTCGTGCCTCGCCGCATCTCTCCTTGCCCTCGGCCCCTTCGCGGCGCGCGAAAYGCGGGTGCAAGCCGCGCCGGAGGACGGGGCTGGGGGCGAACCCCGCTGCAGGTGCGGCGCCTGCCCGCGGCTCGGCCAGCGCCTGCCCGCGGCGGCTCCGCGCCGCCGGGCGAATCTCCTCCTGGTGGCTGTGGCGTGCCGAGAGCGACCTTCCCTCCTCCCCGCAGCTATCCGTGGCATCCTCTCTGTATACACGGCTCCTCCGCCTCCCCTCCCGGCTGCATAGGGGCTGACTGCAACCATCGCCTCTCAAGAAATACAATCTATTTATGGCCAAGCAGCCACTGCCCTGCCTGGATAAATCAAAACGAAAACAAAGCTTTATGGAAAAAAGATTATTAAATTTTCCATGTGCTCCTGAAGGGATGCGCCAGGCACTTGCTGTTTATTTTTTTCCTTTCTCCTCGCTCGTACTGTAAATGACATTGTGTTTACAAAAGTTTTTATGTCATCAGAGCAAAGTCACAGCTCAGCTTCCTCTCCTGTGTATTTTATGTAGATGGATGTGTCTGTGAGGAACACTCAAACTAAACAGAGCGCCGGTTTATAGGAAAACGTATTTATTTGAAAAATCGTAACTCACAATTTCGGCAAAACCGGGCTCCACGTTTATTGCCGCTAATGGGGTGTGGCGGCCGTAAATTACCCCGGAAAATTGCCGCGGCCGCGTCCACAACGGCTCATTGTGCTGGCGGCGCGGCGCGGCTCCGGTCCCCGCAGACGCCCCTCGGCCGTTCGCGATCGCGTTTGGCTGCAAGCGACCGGGAGGGGGACTTGGCCGGCGGCGGCGCAGCCCAGGCTCGCCGAGCCCCGCTGCCGCGCGCGCCCTGAGCCGCGCTGCTCCCTCGTCGGATGCCGCCGAGGCCGGTGGAGGGATCCCCTAACCGCCGGAGCGGGACCTCGTTACGGCGTGCCCGTCGCGGACACGCCGTCGGGGCTCGCGCCCCGGCTCGCGCCGTTTGCCCGGCCGCGGGGCGACTCGGGCTGCTTCGCTGCCTGCCTGGCCCGAGCGAGCTGCGGCGGCRGAGCGGGACCAGGGCTTCTGCCCCAAATTCCCTTCTTTGCTCCGTTCGAGTTCCCCGTTGAGACAGACGTGCAGGAGGCGCCGCGCGGGGGTGCCCAGCCGCAGCCCCGTCTCGGGGCAGGGTTTGGGTGCCGGCCCGGAGGGGCATCTCTGCAATTCCAGCGATAAGCGGCGAAGCACTACCAGCCGGTGCAGCTCCCTGACGAAAACCAGCGCCCTGCCCCTCCTCCGTGCGCTTTCCACTCCCCGAGCAAATTTACAAGGGCTCTAAAATGTCATGCTCCAGGGCATAAGCCAACTGCTAATGGCTGGGGATTGGGAAAGACATTTCCTCCGTGAGAGCCCGAYTGCATAATCGCCTATTAAGGCAGCTCCTGGCGTCTTCACCTACGGCGTCTGGTTCTGGCCACGGCTGGAGACGAACTGCTGGAGCTGGATGGGTCAGACCTGGGCTGGTAGCTCCAGCTTTCCCTTCCTCTGACACGACGGCAGCTTTGGCAGTACGCTGTCAGGGAGAAAGGTGGGGGCTGTGGTGCAAGTTGCATCGTTCTCCCTCGCTGCCTACCGCAGGGCACTGATGGCTGAGGTGGTGCCCAGCACCGGTGGCCTTGGGGCCTCTGTGGCCTTGGTGGCACTGTGCACGCTGCGACTCTCTCCTTAGCGCCATTCGGTCCATCAGCTTTTGCTCTGTGACTCCTTGGCAGGAGGAGGTGCTGGATGAGCCCGTGGCCTCCTCCTGCCCGGGCCGCTGCCGCGCTCCGGGAGCACGGGGGCTTTCCCTGGGCCCTGCTCCCGCAGGGATGGAGCTCCCATGCGCCGCGTTGACACGGTGCTGACACCGCGCCTCCTGCGCGGAGAGAGGCTGGTGCAGGTGGCTGGTCGGGGGCTGAGGTCTTCTCTGGTACTGCAGCGTTTGGGTGATGTTGCAGAGAAGACCAGGGCTCTGTGCTCGGTTCTGTAGCGACGGGCGGACGGTGACGGTGACACAGGCCACCGCGTTGGGGCSGGAGGGTCTAGTGGAGTGCTGCATGTCCCACTGTGTGCACCGAGGAGCTTCCAGAAACACGGAGGAGCATCCTGCCTGTGTTACCCCATGGTGAGTCCTCGTCTCGTTTGCCTTTCTGGGGCTCTTTATACGGCACCTTGCGCCAGGGCCTGGCCTTGGCGTTCCCGGGGCTCCAGTGCTCTCACTGGTGTGGTCTCGCTGCTGCCTCACGCACTCCTCCTCTCTCCCCGGAGGCCGGCGTTGTCGTGGCGCGGGCAGGGGAGCAGAGCGGCTCTTTCTCCTACAGGCGATGTGCTGACGGGAAGGGGGCCCAGACCGCCCGAGGGGAACGACTCCAGGTATTGCACATCAGTATCTGACGCCGCCGAAGCCGCTCGTGAGAAATAAAATGTTTAAAGTAGAGCTTATTGGGAGGAAGGAAAGTCTCCTGTAAAATTGCGAGCTTTTCCTCCACCCCAGTTCTCAAAAATGAAACAAAATGCTTTAGTGAAGACATTTCTGCTTTTGGCTCTTGTTTCCCACAAAGAGCAGCGAACATGAAGGAAAACAAGCTTTTCCTGTTAAAATGCACTTAATCGAAACTCCAGTTTTCTGTTAAATTTTGCTTGGAAACATTTGGAGCAGCTTCGTGCGAACCAATTCTTCCTCTGAGAAGCCATTAAAAAATAAAAATAAAATCCCCCAAACCCAAACCCAGCCATTTCTGCAGGAAGCATCCAGCTTGGCAGTTTGGACGAGAGCATGCGCTTTGCGTTACACCGTAAATCCAAAAGCTCCCACGGAAACAGAGCCGCTGCCTTGAACGCTGCGGGCCCGTCGCTGCCGGCGGAGCAGCTCCGCGGAGGCTCCGCGGGGCGCGGAGAGGCTCGGCCGCCGCTCGGCCCCGCTCCCGGTGTCGCTCCGGCCGCCCCCGCGAAGGGCCCGTCCCGCGCCGGAGCCAGCAGCTGCTCCCTGCTCCGAGGGAGCCGGAAAAACCTTTCCCAGGGAAAYGGCATCAGGATCCCTTCGTAAAAGCCCCTTTTTTTTGCTGCCTCCGCCTTACCCCTAAAGCACTAAAAAAAATCCTGGTGATTTCTAATTCAGCAATCTACACCAGCAATCCTTATATGATATTTTTAATATATATGTAATTGAAAGTGAGTGAATGAGTGAGTGTGTGTGTGTGTGTGTGTGTGTGTTTTCCCGCTTTGCAAAAGGCCAGGCTCACCTGACACTCTCCAGTGCTGATTGTGCAGTAGTGTTAGGCTGCAATTTAGCCATAAATGTTCCTACCCTGCTGCAAACCTTCTGGCACTTCTGACCGCGGCCTGCGCCAAGCAGCGCGGTGGGACCCTGCTCTCTGCCGAGGCTCTGCACCCTGCACCCGTGCAGTTGAGCAGTARTTATTAGTGACGGGTATGTGCGAGCCCGTGAGTTAGTGATGGGAATTGGGATCCTTCTGGACAGGTGCTCTTCCTCGCCCCGGCCGTCCGGAAGAAGCTGTCTCAGCCTCATCCGCTCCACGTGGGAAGAGAATCCCAGGGCAGAGGGTCTCCGCACGGAGATTTCGGCTGCCGCTGCCCGGCCGGGTCCTCCTCGGCGCCGCAGCACGACCGGGCGCTGCGGCCGCCTCGCCGCCGTCCGTGCTGCAGCGAGGCACCGGCGGGGAGAGGGCAYGCTGCTGTGAAATCTCCATTTTTGGAAGGTTGTTGTTGTTTTCTTAAGCTGAAACTGAAAAGAAGAATCATTTCTAAAGATGACAGGCTTAATTTACAGTGTCATTAACCAGAGCCGAAACCTTAGATGGGCTGGGTCTCCTGTGTAAAGCGCATTTTCTTCACGCATCGCAGCTGATCTTGCTCTGATTATGCCAGATAAAGGTCTTTGTTGGTCCGTTTCCCTCGCTCGGGTCGTGTTTTTCTTCATATGGATGTTATTATTTAGCACATGGGACAAGGAAGTCATGTCTCCCCCTCGCGCGCRCGCGCACATCCGTATCAGAGGGATGAGGCTCCTATAAAGCACCAGCTGCCCCGTGCACCAGCGCTCCCCCGACATATTTGCAGGAGGTTCAAATAAGCATAAAAACGTGGGAGAAGAGCAGCGGCCCCTCTYGCGGGGAGAAAAACGCTCGCTTTGGTCGCTGCCTTGAAATCCCATGGAAATAAGCCCCAGGATACGACAACAGGGAGGCRGGAGGGAGAGGCTGGCGGGAGCCTTGCACGAAGCCTGCCGGCGAGCGAGCCGCGGCACGGCAGGAAAAGAAAAATCCTGCAACAGGCGAAGAGTCTCCTGTTCACGGCTGAGCTGCCTGCCTTCCGGCCGCGCTCCCCTCCGGCCGGGTCGCTCGCTGCTGCCTCGGCCGTCGCGGCTCGGCCCGGGCGAGATGCAGCCTGCACGCGGCTGCGCGCAGGAGCGGCCCGCGGGGATGCCGGAGGAGAGGGGGCCGGCCGTGCCCCCCATCTCCCTCCCCTTGCGCTCTGGCCGAAGCGGAGAGGYGCGGCGCCGATTTCCCGTTGGCGCTCGGCTGGCGGCGGCTGGGTTGGAAGCGGGAGTTTCGACCAGGCTGCCCAGATGCAGAAGCGACGTTACAGAGCCGCTCGGAAAAACTGGTTCTGCACGAGCTGCGTTTTCTTGGCTCGGGTGCCTGGTGGCGTCGGCTGCCCCGCCGGAGCCTTCCTCCACCCCGCGGCCTGGCAAAYGCTCCTGTTTTTCCTCTTCCTCCATCGAACCCCTCATAAATTTCCCTTTGCCGGCTCGCCAGCGCCGTGTTCCCATTGGAGCCTCCAGCCCGACTCCATCCGTCAGCGTCGCCGTCCGGGGCTGCAGTGTGTCACCCCGCTCCCGAGCAGTCGTGGATTTATGCGCAGCGGAGCGGTTCAGGACGAAGCGCTGCGCCGGATCACGGCGGGACGTTTTCCTGCAGCGCCGAGCGCCGATCCGTCTCGCGCGGCCGCGGGAAAGCGCCGCTGCTGGAATTCCTCCCTATTTGCGTCTCGACGCTCCGCAGCAGCGCCCGGCGCGAGGAGGTTTGCGTTAAAGAGGCTTCCAAACCCGCGAGGCCGGAGCAGCTACGGGGCGGGGGGGTCTTTCGTAGACCTCGGGGTAATAACCAGACATTGAGGGTTAGCRAAGGAAAGGGAAGCAGCTGAGGATGCCTCGCCGCGGGCCCGCGGGAGCTGGCGGGCCGCCGCGGAGGGGCTTGCGGCTGCTTCGCGCCGAGCTACCTGCGCTGCTTGCTCGGGGGGCGGCAGGGAAGCGCCTCTCCTCGGGGTGCTGCCCGGCGACCTGCGCGCGGCCGGGGGGAGAGACAGCCAGGCTGTATTGCTTTGTTTATAAGAGCATATTTGCCGTGATTGATGTCCGGGCTGGGGAAGTATGTTTGCAAGCGAGGCTTTAAAACATGAATCAAGCAGTGTTTGGAATACGTACGCTCCCCTGTCAAACATTTCTGCGCGTTTGGAGTCTGCGGAGCCGGCGCTGCCAGAGGTACCGGTGCCCGCGCGGAGGTGCCTGCGGAGCCGGCGCTCGCTCCCGCGCACCCCCTCCCCGGGCGCGCCGGACCCGCGCGAGCGCGGACCCTCCCTGCTCGGCCCTTGCGCGGGGAAGGGGAGCCCAAACGAACGGCTCTGCCCTGCTGGCGCGCGCGTGGCCCCGGCACGGCTCCCGCGGCTCCCGCCRCCCCGCGGCAGGGCCGAGGCGTCCCGTTAAGACCCGTCCGTCACGGGACGTCTTTTTTCCAGGACACTCCGTACAGGCAAASCGCCCCCCGAGAACGAAAGCGGCCCTGCGGGACGGAGTCGGCTTTCAGGCTTCCTTCCCCTTTAGATAACCCGATTGCCTGTGCGGAGAGGAAAGGTCTGGAGCGGACGGTCACTATCCAGATGTTCACAGAGTGCATTAAGACCCTCAGCCAGAAGAGCACGTGCTTCAGGTTAAGCSCCTGAGCAGTCCCAGCTGCACCAGTATTCACCAAGGCCCCAGTTAACCGCGTGCTGAGGGCCAGCGGGGTTTCTCCGGGACCGTGGATCCCGCCGGGGCTGCTCTTCCCTCGTCCCTCCAAGGGGTGCTGACAGCCGCGGGCCGCGGGCCGGCGACGTTGCCGGCCGCACGGCCCGTTGGCGACGCCTCTCTCACCGCGGGCCCGGGGACGGCGCCCGGCGAGCAGCTCGCCGTCCCTCGCAGGTCAGCTTTCGTTGCCTTTTAGCGCAAGGGAGATTTATTCACTTCACAGGCATTTTTAAAAGGTATTTTCTTTATAGCCGGGCTTCTCCTGCTTAGGAGAGATTAGGGGATCGTATTTCATGACTTCGCGTGGATTCCCTGTCTGAAGCCCTAATGAACCATGGATGAGTGAACGCAGTAATCCAGTCTGCGCAGGAGCTTGTTAGAGTCGCTGATTCCGTTATAATAACTAGCTACATCTGATCAGATTACTTCTTTAAATCACTGATTACACTAACATATTAGAGGCCGCTCACGCTCCCGGAGCGGGCAACGGGCGCTTCGCTCCCGCCTCGGCGAGCGCCAGGCTCTYGCTCTGCGCGCTGCTAATAAGTGTGACCCGATTGCGTCGCAGTGCAAAAAGTAACGATTTCCTTTCGCTTGCTTTTCTTGGCCTCTCCAGGCTGGAGCAGGAGCCCTGCTGTCGCCCTGGTTAAGCAACCGGTGCAAAGAAATGATCCGGTGAATCTTGCTGTTTTTTTTTATTATTTTTTTTTAATAAGTACCGCTTGCAGGGATGGGTTGGCAAGCAGATCCCCAGGCCGGCATCTGCGCAGCCCGCGCTCGAGGCCGGCCCGACTTTGGCTCTGCGTCCTGCGAAGAGCAGGCTGCAGCTCCCGTCCCGTCCCGCCCCGTCCCGCCGGGTCCCCGCGCGCATCCCAGGCGGCCGGCGGGCGCTGGAGCCCCTTTGCAGTGCCGGAGCCGCGGGACGGAGCCCGCCGCAGGGCAAACGTGTCTGATAAACCGGCCGGCACGCGTCGCCGTGCCCACACCCGCTGTGTGCCGGCAGCGGGAGCAAACAGCCCCGTGAATATCTGGGGCGAAAAAGAAAGGCCGTGGCCATAGCTGGAGCTGGACACTCAGAAACGTTTCTTGCTCTCAGGAAGCCTCGGAGGAAGAAGTCCCCTTWGAGGCTGGAACGGGCCAGCACCAGGCCAGCAGCTCCTGCCTGCTGGGAGCAGCTCTGCAGGRCAGCCGGGCACGGGCATGGGCATGGGCACAGGCAGGAGGATGACCGGGAAAACTCCGCGTCCCYGCCTGTGAAAAACAACTGCCTGCCTTCGGTTGCTTCTTATTCACCTGGCAGCGAACCCCGCCGTCATCTCCCCCCGCTCCGGGGCTCGCCGAGGGTTTTAGGTTAGCGCCGCGCAGCCGGAGGCTGCAGAGGAGGAGATGGGATGCACAGGTTTGCAGGGAAAGGAGCGTCACCAGGGACTTCTGATGATCTCATTAGCTCACGAGAACAGCGGAAAATAATTGCTTGCGGTTCAATGCAGTCCATCTGTGTGGGATTTCCCCAATAAGAAGTGCATACGGCCTGGTTTTAATGTTTTTCAAAGTTAAAACATCTCATAGCGCTGCAGCCTGGGCAGAAATCAGTTCCAGCCACGAGTGCAGCGAGGGGATTGCGAGGCAGAACCCGYGGGTTGACTTTCTAACGGCACTTGCACAAACTCTCCTGCCTGTAATGCTTATGTAATTGGTGCTTTTGAATCCTCTGCGGAGGCCAGGGCCCTCTGAGCCTCTGAAAGTATGTTTTACTGTATTTTCTGTTGTGATGTATAAAATAAGACCCCCAAAAACCTAAACCATGAGTCAGGAAATCAAAGCTCCTGAGACCAACTTAAAAATTATTTACACACATGCACATACACACCTTTTTAAGTGATTGCATTAAAAGATTTTTAAACTACGTTTTCTTAACAAAAGCTTGGTTTTTCCACAGTCACAGGACTCCAGCAGTTTCAGCTTTGAACCCACATGGGAAATGCTGAAGTTGAGATTTGATTTGCCTCATTTCCCCAAAAGATAGAGATCGCAACTTGCCCGCAGCCGTCGGGCACGAAGCATTAGGTGGTTCGGGGAAATCCTGTGGTTTTGGATAACCGGGCCGGCCGAAGCGACGGTGCTGCTCGGGGCTGCCCAGCCTTCGCCTCCCTCCGTCTGCGAGAGCCAAGAGGTCATTGCGACGATTTCCCTGGGGTAGGGGAGCTTCGCGGGCGTCTTGCAAGTGCGCTTGCTCGCCCTGGCTCTCGATAGAGCTGCCGCTGCTAACGCGGCGCTCCGGCCCCTGCCGACAACCGCTTAATCCCCCTTTTCCAGTGGCACCGAGTTATCGGGTTTAAATGCATCTTTGCTGCGGGCGCCAGTGCAGGGCTGCCAAGGCTTCCAGGGCACGGCGGGGCACCGATGCGGTTGCGTGTTAGTTGGATTTTAACCYGCTGGTGCCCGCYGCTGCCGCCCGGGAKCTCGGCACGGCTCGGGCGCCCGCTCAGCCGGGGATGCGGCTCTCGGAAAAAGCAGTGCCCAGGCTAGCGGGGAGCACCGGGGAGCCCCGGCAGCCTGCTCCGGCGCCTAGCTCCGCGCCTCGGCCAACGTCCGTGTCCTTTCCCCTTGCAGTCACTGGGACTTCGGATTTCAGCCGTGGGATTTGCTGCCGTTCCCGCCTGTGGGACGCGTCTCCGCTGGAGCCGGGCGCAGTCTCTGCGCAGACTCCTGCAGGAGACCGGCCAGTTGCCTCGAAACCTTCTCTACAATTAACCCAAACCGGTGGGAGGCCTCGTTTCCAAAGCGGCCGGCTGAAAACACCCGCAGCCGGCGCGGAGGCCGCGCTGCCCTCTGCGGCCGGCCGCTGCCTGGCTCCCCGCCGTCCGCGGCGCCRCGGCCGCGCAAAGCTGTTTCCAGGGGGTTTCCACAATTATTATTCCAAGAGGGGGAAGGAAGAAATGGGAAAATCGAGTTGTTTTGCGAAACAAGACGGTGGCGGGGGAAAGACGCTCTGGGACGCGCCGCAGTCACCGGCGGCCGTCTCCCCGCCGTCTGCCGCCTCCGGAGACAGCTTTTTACAAAGTCCTTGGTTGCATGGCTATCACCAAAAAAAAATACCTGGTGAAAACTGGAGATTCTGGTGGCAGGAAAATGACCAAGAAGCTTCATTTAAAGGTTGAGAAGTGTTTTAGGTGACCCAGCTGGTTTTTCTGTTTGGTTTTGCTTTTGGAGGAGATGCTTTCCACTTTTTAACCTTTTCTGGCTTAACACTTTTAAGTTCTAGGAAGCGAATTCAGTGTAGAGAGGGAACATCCCCCTCCCCCCAAAAAAACCCCACAAATCAAGCTGTGCTGTTAAACACCTGAAATGAGGTGCTGGGCTTCTGCCGCTCCCAGAGTTTGATTTATCAATAATTTTGTTTATACCCCCCCCCAAAATGACATTTCTGGGGGCYGGTTTGGGTTGCGGAAATGAAACAGGGGCTGCGATCTCTTTTCTCCCGAGCGGGTTAGAAAGGACCGGGGCCGTTTCGTGGCAAACCCCAGCGGACGACCGGCTCTGCCGGGTCCCAGAGATGCGGCACCRCCGGGGCCCTCCCGGCGCGGGGACACGTGCTGCGGGGAGCCGACCCGGCACCGACTGACACATGCCGGGAAGGGGGTGACACACCGGGAACGGGTGACAATTGCAGGAAAGGGGGTGATGCTCGCGGGAAAGGAGGGCACGCCGCGGGAAAGGGGGCGCCGCTCGTGGGAAAAAGGGTGATGCTCGCGGGAAAGGAGGGCACGCCGCGGGAAAGGGGGCACCGCTCGCGGGACGGGGTGGCGGTCGCAGCCCGGCTTTGCTGCCGCCCCTTTTCCGCGCTTTCCCGCGCCCCGGGCGGCGGGCGGGCGCGCGCGGGGGCCGCTCCGATGCGCCACGCGGCCCGCGTGCGTTTTTGTGTGCCCAGGAACAACACGAGCCATTGGAGCCTCGAGCTTCGGCTAATGTCCTTTCACCGTGTATTATATAAATAATATAAATAACTCGTCCTCGGACTTCAAACATGCCACTTCAGATGTATGGCGGGAGATTACAGAGTTTGTTAAAGCTCAGGTCTTCAATCATCCGGGCAGCTTCGAAGCCGCTCACTAAAATACAGATCAATGCTTCAATTTTATGGGAGGCCTGTCCCATGTGACCAGACCCAAATCCCTTATTTTATGGCTTGCTTATACATTCCTGGTGAAAAACGGTTTACATTTTGGGCCCCGGGAGCTCTCCTAAATCAGCTGCCAGGTTTTTGCAGCTGGTAGTAAAGGGAAGCGCTGTCATCGGGCCGCCCGGAGGTGAACGAACGAGCCGCGAGGCCGGGGACCGAGGGCTGGCGCCCCGCGCG